>NC_079189.1:259236743-259536743 GCF_029499605.1 Hyla sarda
CTTTGATCGCCGCGTCTGAAGGGTTATTAGCCCAGGGTCCCGGCTATGACTAGCAGCCAAGATCGACCCGGTGTGATGCGGGGGTCACGGCGTGACCCTGCTTTAAACACCGGGTACGCCCTGAGTCCTTAAGAGGTTAATATTTTTGAAGATAAATTTTTAGAAGTAACTTACAAATCTGTCTAAAGGAAATCTGTCACCAGTGTCACCTGCATTAACCTGTCGGTACCGACAGGTAGTGCAGGTGACACTGATGACGACAGTACTCACCTTGTCCCGGTCCGTGGCGGGGATCTCCTGTAATCTTTTCTGCAATCTTTGCTCCCGGCACGGGCGGAGCTTAATAACGTAACAGCTGCTGCCTGGGACCCTGCAGAAAGCAGCAACGGCTTGGGGCATGGGCAGAGCTTAGGGATACCACTGCTGCTGCTCTCTGCTGGGTCCTGGGAACAGCAGCGGATACGTCATTAAGCTCCACCCATGCCAAAAGCTGGTAAAGATACCAGAAAAGATTACTGGAGATCCCCGCCACGGACTGGAACAAGATGAGTGCCGTTGTCATCAGTGTCACCTGCACTACGTGTCGGTACCGACCGGTTAGTGCAGGTGACACTGGTGACAGATTATCTTTTAACTTTCTGACACCTGTTGATCGAAAAGCTTTGTTTCTACACCCCGGAAGAAGCCTCATTGGTGAAACGTTGGGTGAGGGTGGTCTGGTGCACGTCTATTACTCTGCTCTTGGTAACTATACCTGTCTATTGTTTATTTTTGATGGATACTCTTTGCTGCAACTCTGCAATTTGCTTTACTTATACCTACTTTATTGCTTTATTGACCACTGGGTCTTCTGAGGGGGCTTTGTTTATTTTTGCTACCCTCCTCACATTATTATTGCTATATTCCTTTTGGGCACTCAGTAGGTTTCTCCTTATTTTTACTTTGTGAGTCACGTCTATGGTAGCACTTGAGTCCCACCGGACCACCCTATATGTTCTGTGCCTCTGTGGCTGCAGGCCTTGCAGTTGTATCTGCGCTTTATATAGTCATATATATTTTACTTGGTTTTAAATGTCTGTAATTGGATTTTGGATTTATGTCAATAAAATTTTGATATCTTATCATGGATCTGCATACGCTTCTTTTTTCATATATCTACCAGGTGACGCTGGTGACAGATTACCTTTTAACTTTCTCCCACCTGTTGATCGGAAAGATTTGTTTCCCACTGGAAAACCCCCTTTTTAAGTAAGTTCCGATGCCCCCCAGATCATGGGTGTCAAACATGTGGCCCACAATTAATATCTTTGCGGCCTGGCAAAGATATTCATTGCTCTGGTCAGGGCCGGATTATCATTGGCGCTCCTGGAGCACCTGCTCCGGGCCCCATGCCCGCAGGGGCCCGCTGTCACATCCCTGTGTCCCGAAAAATCTTTTCAGGACATAAGGATGCCCGGTTACCTCTTTGCAGCCCCGTGTTTACTTTAAAAACGCTGGGGCCGCAGGGAGGTAGCGCACGCAGGGACGTCACTGATGACGCGTGCACCCATAGGAGAAGAGCGAAGTGGAACAGTGTAGAGGACACGTGGGTATGGTCACCACTCACCAGCACCTCATCTTCGGTGTTCCGACCCCCGCTCCTCCGGTCCCGGGACCTACTGCTATGGCCCATAGGCCATAGCAGTAGATCATGACCCCGGACTGGAGGAGTGGGGGTTGAAATACTGAAGTGGGGCAGTAAACAGGCATACAGCCTCCAGCCATACACTGTATATGGCTGAAGGCTGTATGTCTGTGGGGGAACTGTACTGCACACCTAATGGGGGGGACTGAGGGGCATGGGGTCTTGTGCAGGGGGGCATGTTTATTTTTTTTTATGTGGCCCACATAAATTTTAACCTTTTTTTTTTGGCCCATGTTAGCCTTTGAGTTTGACATGCTTGCCCCAGATGGAGGAAAAGCTGCCTTTTGGCTTTAATCCTGATGTGAAGATTGAGGTTCCTAATCACATTATGTTCCATAAGGGTTTTTACAACAAAGTATGTTCCAAAGGGTCAAAAAGGGGACCCAAAGAAGTAAGCCATGAAGAAGCACATGTAGCATGAAACAATTGTCGCTTACATTGTTATGCAACTGTCTGATCCTGCTGCTCCTAAGAAAATAAAGCGGTGTCTGTTCATTGCAAGACGTGAGTGCCGCCCATTCATTCCAATGTCTGTGGGATGAAAACTGACATGTTTCGGACAAAAAGTCCATAGTCATAGTTGACCTGAATTATCCCAAAAGGGATGTGCCCAAGCTGTGCCCTTTCTTTAACAGATACAAGAGGCCCAGACCCCATGGACTTCTGCGTAACCAGAATTGACCGTTGGCCAGAGTTTGAGTATTCTGTCTTGTCTACCCTACAGTGTAGCATTAGAGAGAGTTCAGCGCAGCAGTCGGTGGTGTCCCCCGAAAGTGAACAAGAAGTGAAAAAACTTACGTTTGTTAAAATGAATCAAGCATGGATCAGTGAGAAATTTAAAATGCCTTTGCCTGATGCTACTCAATAGATAGCACATCAACGATCTCTTCTGCCCACTGGTTACTAAAATTTCAATCAGTCTACCACTGCTTGCAGTCCACTGACCACTACAACTCCAACCAGTCCATCACTGTCTGCTTGCTACAACCATCCTTAGTCCATAACTTCCTGCTGTCTTCTGGCTACAACAAATACCACAGTCCACCACTGCCTGCTGTCTATTATAACTATCACTAGTCCACCTACCTACAACTTTTATAAGTTACTATGGATTGCTGCTTGTTGCTGTAAGTTTGACATTAACTTAGCCTTAAAACAACTTTAGAACTACTTGACTATATTCCTAGGTGACCAAGCAGTGTTATACAGGGCTTTAGAACTCTTAGGGTGCGTTCACACGGAGTAAATCAAGAGTAATTCACGCCGAAAAATTTCCAGGTGAAAATTTATTTTTTTACGCGCAATTCGCACAGGATTTTTGCGGATTTGGGGGAGAAAGAAGTGAAGGGTTTTTCAGCCATTTCCGCGCAAATTCCATATGAATTTCCGCCCAAATTCCATTTTTTTTTACCATTGATTTCTGCTAGCGGATTCCACTTGAAGAATGAACATGCTCATTCATCAAGCGGAACGGAATTCAGCGTCGGAATTCCACTTGCAGAATTTCCGCAGTGTGAACAGAACAGCGGAAAAAACATTAAAGTCAATGGGCAGAGGAGATGTGAATGAATTTGGAGCGGAGAATTCAAGAGGAATTACTCGAGTAAATTCCTCTTGAATTACTCTGTGTGAACGCACCCTTAGGCAGTGTTTTCCACAAGTTTTGAGGGTTATTGCATTGCAGGTGTGCATAGAACATATTCTCTGTAAACTGAACTTTTTGAAGAGTTCTGCGAGCACAGCAAATCGGACTTTGCTAAAGATTTTCCACAGGATAATGTGTACTGCCACACTTTAAAAAAATGTCTTGGAGTATATTGAAGACATAGAATATAGTTTTGAGGTTTACCTTCCAATTTCCCTAGATCTCATCCAACAGTCGTTTGTGGGATGTGCTGGAAAGACCAGACTAATTCCAGGAGGCTCCACATTGCAACTTACAGGAATCTGCTGGGAATGCCACAGAACACTTTCAGAGGTCTTATGGAATTCATGTCTTGACAGGCAAGGGCTATTTTAGTTGCAAGTTGCTATAGTTCATAGGTGTAAAGCACATGTGGTCATTTGAATAATTAATTATTTAATTATAAAAAAATATATAACTTTGTTATGCCTCTTGCAGTCCCTAAAGGGACAGTGGTATGGCACAGGGATTCAAAGAACACCAAAGATAGAATATCTGTCCTGCAACATTCCCTACGTCATGCAGAAGGGCAAACACACTGGGACAGATTTATTAAAACTGACAAAATCTGTCTGTGTTGCCTATAGGAACCAATCACAGCAATTTTTTAAGAGCAGTATACAGAATGAAATCTCAGCGCGGATATGGTGGTTATGGGGAACCAGACAGTTAAATAAATGTGGCGAAACATATCAGTTTTGCTCTGTATTCCTTCACCTTGCACAAACCTATTTTCCAGGGCACTGTCACTTGGAAAAACCTTTGACATGTCCTAGTCACATGTCAATAGTTTTGATCAGTGGGGTCTGTTTGTTCAGACCCCTGCCAATCAGGAGAGTGAACCAGGAAATATCCACACTCAGCACGTTCTCTACCAGCTCTGTCATCGAGACACACACTCAAAATAATTATACGGACCATGTCTTGATGAAGTCACACTGAGCAGGGAGAGGGGCGTGTGACTGTGCGGACTTCTCCTGGATTATTCTTATGACTGGTGGGGGTCTGAACACTCAGACCTCCATCAATGAAAACTTTTGACACATCTAAAAAATTTAATTGAAAGGTTTATTTTAAGGTAGTTCATGCTAGAACAATCATGGCCAGTCAATGGGAAATTAATTTCACCATGTTTTTGGGAGTTATGATGAAATTGTTAAATTGTTACTTTAATAATAAGGGTATTCTTACAGATACGGTATATGCTGAAGATGTGATGCTGTGTTTAGCTATTTCTTATATTAAATGCGCATGAAATAATCTTCAGCAGGAAATCCACAACATATACAGTACGTGTACCCATAATGTGACCAAAAATTTCTTTGTTATGGATATATATTCTTATAGGTACTGCAGGCCCCTAGATCCACCATACTGGTCTACATTATTCCAAAATGGTGCCAATAAAATAATAATAATCATGCTTCAGCCACCTCCAGGCTGTGCCATTCAGCCACTATATGGTCTCATCATCCTTCAGCCAACTCCAGGCTGTGCCATTCAGCCACTATACGGTCTCCTCATGCTTCAGCCAACTCCAGGCTGTGCCATTCAGCCACTATATGGTCTCCTCATGCTTCAGCCACCTCCAGACTGTGCCAATCAGCAACTATATGGTCTCCTCATGCTTCAGCCAACTCCAGGCTGTGCCATTCAGCCACCATATGGTCTCCTCATGCTTCAGCCAACTCTGGGCTGTGCCATTCAGCCACTATATGGTCTACTCATGCTGCCCCAACTTCCACACTGTTAAAATGTACAGTGATGTCACAGTACATTGTGTACTAGTACTGTGATGTCTCTGTGCACATGGGGGGGGGTGCATAGAAGGGTAGCAGTAGAGAATGGCATTTAAAAATTTTACCCAACAGGCAACTAGACTAAAACCATCTGCAGCGCTGTTGTTATAGAGCCTAAAGCTTGCACCAGGTGTGGACTGACAACCCATGGGGCCCCTGGGATAAATAATGTAATAGACTTGTGCACGACCCAAAAATTCGTTTTTTTTTCGTTTCGTACATTTTCGTATTAAAAAAATTTTGGTTCTGTTGCACATTCGTTATCGAGTAAATCGTTTCATTCTGTTTTTCGGATGCATCCGTACATTTTCGGATCCATCCGAAATATCATTCGGATGCATTCGTTATATCACACCCGTCAATTATTTCGTACACATTCGTTACATTTGGCGCTTTCGTTACTTCGGACGTATTCGTTATTTCGGCCGCATTCGTTTTACTTTCAAATTCGGCAGATTACATTATTCCTTTTATGTTTCTGTATTCCTAACGATTAACAAAACAGCCGAAGTAAAGTTAGTCAGGGGCTCAGAGTTTTCACCCAGTGGCCCAGATTTATCAAACTGTGTGAGAGAAAGAGTGGAGTGGTCTGGTCTCCCATAGCAACCAATCACAGTTCAGCTTTCACTTTACCAGAGTTCATTATCTGACATGTGATTGGCTGTTGTGGTCACTCCCCTTTTTCTCTCACACAGATTGATAAATCTTGCCAGCGTGTACTGAGAGTGAGAAATTGATTGTATTGTGTGTAAATTGTGTGAAAAAAACAATGTCTGGAATGAGAGATATTGTGTCTGTGGTGTCTGGGAGAGAGGAGGGTGAGCGTGCTGTTGTGGATGTGAGTGATAGAGAATGTGTGAGTGAGCGTGTGGATGATGTGTCTGAGTGTAGTCGTGGCGTGGAGAGAAGAGGATGAGTAAAGTCCGAGCAGGTCCAATCGCAAGACAAAGTGGTTGGACAATATCGGACTCTGGCAGTGGCAGCCACACATCTGAGTCTGAGAGTCTGCACTCAGTGGGAGTCCCACTAGCCAAAAAACAAAGAGGGCCGAAATTCACGGAGGCTGAGAACGTAGCACTGGTGGCTGCTGTTAGCACAGAAAAATTTGTGTTATTCAACACGACAGTGGGCACCCAGGAGAAGATGGCCGCCTGGAGCCGGGTGAGGGAGAAAGTGTCCCAAGTTGGAAGTGGCACAGCGGACAGGACAGTTCTCAGCATCAGGCATCGGTGAGTAAATATTTCATTATGATATCATCATCAATGTGTTGGCAAAGACATATTGCAAAGCATAATCTATGCTTGTCTTGGTCTATGACAATACCATTCTATAACCTTTATTGTTTGTTACACATATGTCCTTTACATCTTAGATTTGTAATTACATCTAGTGTTTACCGATGTATCCGTGGTTTCGCCCCTAAAGCAAATGCTCCATAAGTGGGGAACCACCTTTCTTGCAAAAAAATAGTGGACTTGCTCATCTGCATAACTACCGGTAATTATGTATGCGTGACATGAGGATACACATATGAGGGGGCAATTTTTTTGTATTCTGACCCCTATAACTTTCTTAGTTCTCCTTATACGGTCCTGTATGATGCACCCCGGTCTGTAGTTTTTGACAGTACCATTTTTGTTTTAAAAGGGGTACTCTGGTTGAAAACTTTTTTTTTTTTTTTCTTAAATCAACTGGTGCCAGAAAGTTGATCATATTCCATAAACCTTACAGTACGTATTAAGTTGCTGCTGAATTCTACATAGGAAATTCATTAATATTTGTAACCCAGAGCTCTCTGCTGATATCACGAGCACAGTGCTCTCTGATGACATCTCTTTCCATTTTAAGAACTGTCCAGAGTAGGAGAAAATCTTAATAGCAAACATATGCTGTTCTGGACAGTTCCTAAAATGGACAGAGATGTCAGCAGAGAGCACTGTGCTTGTGATGTTAGCAGAGAGCTCTGTGTTTGAAAAAGAAAATAATTTCCTCTTTAGCAGCTAATAAGTACTGGAAGGAATAATATTTTGTTTTTTATTAAAATGTACACATCTGCCTAATTTTCTGGCACCAGTTGATTTAAAAAAAAGCACCCTTTTAATGTGACATTTTTTATGTATTTTTTATTTTTTTTTCAAGTCAGGAGTTGCAGTTAGTTACTACAACTACCATCATGCCCTCATACATGTGGCTCATCAGCTGCTCCAAATGAAATTCCAACTCCCAGCATGTTGGACTATACTAGTATATAGTCCATAGGTCAGTGTTTCCCAACCAGGGGTGCCTCCAGCTGTTGCAAAACTACAACTCCCAGCATGTTGGGAGTTGTAGTTTTGCAACAGCTGGAGGCACCCCTGGTTGGGAAACACTGACCTATGGACTATATACTAGTATAGTCCAACATGCTCAGATTTGTAGTTTTAAAACAGCTGGAGGCACCCCTGGTTGGTAAACACTGCTATAGTATATTTTGCCATTTTCCGGGACTTGAAGGATTGGTTTGATAAACTAGTAAAGATAAAGAGGATAAGTCTGACTATATCTGTGTAGTGTGGTATAAATGCAGAAATATGAGCATTCAAGCAAAAGAACAAAATTCTTTCTCAACAAAACTGTTTATTGTCATAAAACGGAAATGGTATGATAAACTTGAATAAACTATTTTATGTAAAACACAAACAGGTACTATGACTGCAGGGCATCAGTAGTCAAAAAAATAAAAAAGCAGCAGCAGAGGAGGAACATCAACTTCAAGAACTGGGAGCTGGAGTTGAAGAAGCACCTCCTGCCAGAGGCTCAGACATCCGAGGCAGAGAGATCTGGTGAGTAAAATGATATATATATATATATATATATATATATATATATATATATATATATATACACATACATGATTAATTATGTATTACAATAATATTAATTGATAAAACAACAAGAAAATAAAAATAAAAAATAACTATTTGAACTTATACAATAACTGTATTACTATATATTTGTATCCCCCCCCCCTAGCTCAATACTGATTCTTAAAGGGGTACTCCAGTGAAAACCTTTTTTTTCTTTTAAATCAACTGGAGGCAGAAAGTTAAACATATTTGTAAATTACTTCTATTAAAAAAATCTTAATCCTTCCAGTACTTATTAGCTGCTGAATGCTACAGAGGAAATTCCTTTCTTTTTGGAACACTGATGACATCACGAACACAGTGCTCTCTGCAGACATCTCTGTCCATTTTAGCAACCATGCATAGCAGATGTATGCTAAGGGCAGCATGGTGGCTCAGTGGTTAGCACTTCTTTGCAGTGCTGGGGCCTTGGGTTCAAATCCCACTAAGGACAAAAATAAATAAAGTGTTATAAGTGATAAGTGTTATAATAACGTCAGCAGAGAGAACTGTGGTCGTGATGTCATCAGAGAGCATTCCAAAAAGAAAAGAATTTCCTCTGTAGTATTTAGCAGCTAAGTACAGGAAGGATTAAGATTTTTTAATAGAAGTAATTTATAAATATGTTTAACTTTCTGCCACCAGTTGATTTAAAAGAAAAAAGGTTTTCACCGGAGTACCCCTTTAAAGCATTTATGCTATTTGTAATGTTGGGACATGCAGATGTCAGGGAATCTAGTCTACCCTGTTGTTGTCCTATACAGTAACCCCCCGACATGCGATGGCCCCGACATATGATCAAATCGACATATGATGGCCTCTTAGAGGCCATCGCATGTCGATGTCAGCATCGACATACGATGCTTTTATATGTCGGGGCCATCGCATTAACTGCTATCCGACAGTGCAAAATGCTTAAGCTGCTGTCGGATAGCAGTTTAAGCATCCCGGACAGGATCACTTGCCTATCCCCGCTGCTCCGGGTCCACTTCACGATCCTCCGGCGTCTTCTGTATCTTCTCCAGGGTCCGGGCCTCGCTTTCCGGTGTCGCTATTACGTCGTTACGCACGCCGTCCCGGCTCAACAACGTAATAACGTCACCAGAAAGCGAGGCCCGGACCCTGCAGAAGATGCAGAAGAAGCCGGAGGATCGTGAAGTGGACCCGGAGCAGCGGGACAGCATCGGGAACGGTGAGGATGCGGTCCGGAGTGGCGGGGAAGGTACAGCTTCCTATACTTTACATTGCACGGATCCCTCAACATACGATGGATTCGACAAACGATGGGTCGTTTGGAAAGAATTACCATCGTATGTTGAGGGACCACTGTACTATCAGACCAAATAATGAAGTAGAGCAGGCCCCCATAGAGATTAATTAAATAATTAACATAGAGCATATCAGACAAAATGGCTGAACTGAACAGCATATACAGTGGTCCCTCAACATACGATGGTAATCCGTTCCAAATGAACCATTGTTTGTTGAAACCATCGTATGTTGAGGGATCCGTGCAATGTAAAGTATAGGACAGTGGTCTACAACCTGCGGACCTCCAGATGTTGCAAAACTACAACACCCAGCATGCCCTGACAGCCAATTGTTGTCCGGGCACTGCAGGGAGTTGTAGTCTTGCAACATCTGGAGATCCGCAGGTTGAAGACCACTGGTATTGGAGGTTATACTCTCCTTTACCCGCCACTACGTACCGTCACCGCTTTTTACCGCTGCCCTGGATGTCACCTGCCATCGCTGTCGCTGTGTCCCCGACGCTCCGGCAAGGCCTCTGCTTCCTCGGCATCCTCGCTCGCCGCCATTACGCCGCTATGCAAGCCGCTCCTATTGGATGACAGGATGGCGTGCACAGCGACGTGATGACAACGATGGAGAGCGCTGACGATGCAGGGGATCCTGAAGAGGACGCGCCGGAGCCCCGAGGACAGGTAAGCTATGTTGAGAAATGGTCACATGATTGAAAGCCCGGAAGTAGAGTGATCTACGGCCACCCCTTTCCTTAAGAATAAGATGGCAGCGAGTCAAAGGAATGAGACACACTGTAATGTCATCTTTTGACATGTCCACACAACTCGTAAATTTGTACTTTCTAATTCTATATTGATAGCAATGTGGATATTATGTAAATTACTCAGCTAACCATGCTTTTTATCACAATAGGCAATTTAGCTATTTGCAATGGTGTATATTTGTGGTGTATAATGGTGTATAACATTTATAGGGTTAGATGACAAATATACACCAGTACAATAACTTAATTATTATATTGTTAAGCCTTAGGGAGAGTATTTTGTGTATCATGTAATGATCAACAACACAACTGCTTTCAGTCACTTGATTTTTATTTTAAAATACCTTTTTTTTATTTTTATTATTATTATTATTTTTTAGATCAACAAGGCCAGGCTTCATTAAGGAGTCACCATGACAGTTCCCCACCATCACCTGTCCTGTCACAATTGGAGAGCCGGAGGGCCGTTGAGGCAGATGATAATGTGCCAGTACCTGAGGAGGACATGGGCCAACCCCTGAGCTCAGCTGCCTGTTCACCAGCTATCCCCAGTCCACTATCTCCAACCCCAGCACCCGCATCTGTCCCAATGGACACCTACCTTAGGGTACTCCAAGAAAGGGACAGGTTGTCCAGGGAGACGAGGCACCTTGCACGGGAGATGCAACGCTTGAATAGGGCCATGCACCGACTTCACCGTCGGCAGGCTGACGACTTCCAAGTGATGTTGGCCCGGGTCAGCCAGCAGCACCTTCAGGCCACAGCACAGCTAAGGGTGGACCTCCTGATGGCAATATCAGGAATCAGCCAATCACCTCCATTGGCTGACACCAGCAGCAGCAACAACAGGGCACCTTCACAAACCTAAAAGATTAAAGAATCATTATTTTTAGGCTGGTTGACAGTTTTGTTATGTTAGAAATGTTGGCAATGTTCAGGTTTATTGTATTACCTCTGTATTCTATTACCAAAGTTTCATGTTGACTTGTATATTGTAACCTCATACAAAATGGTGCCAAATCCTTCCTACAATATAAACATGCAATTGGTATGATTATGCTGGCTGATTGTAGACAGCAGGCATACAAGGCAAAAAATGATGATTACAGTTGTTATTTATTGCTACATTTGCATTCAAGGCCTTTGCCATCAAAATATTAAAAAAATTGTAGGTAAGAAAAAATTCATCTCCTGTTGTGGTGTCTACATGATTGATGATAACTTTGATAGCAGAACACAGATTCCACCAGTGCATGAAATGTGTATTGCAATAGTACCTCTAATTTATTATTATTATTTACCTCAACAGTTGGAGAGGTGGGGTCCTGAGGCATTGTGAACCTGGGTGTAATGTCCATTTATTTATTTTTGCATTTTCCCGTTTCAGGCCCTGTTCAGACATTGTTTTTCATGCATTATATGTTTTCTGTGCTTTTCTTCCAGGTGTGGAAGAGTTAAGCCTTTCACACATGTGTTAGGCGAGTGTGTTAGGCGAGGATAGGGGATAAGATGTCTGATCGCTGGGGGTCCCAGCAGTGGGCCCCCACGATCAGACATCTTATTCCCTATCCTTTGGATAGGGGATCAAATGTTTTTGCCCGGAATACCCCTTTAAGGTACTAAAGCTATACTTTTATTACACTGTGACTTTTAATATGCTGCTGGGATCTGTGCTCCATTTAATAGAGGTCACTTAAGTGTCAGATGCATTGTAAAGCACTACTGTCATTTAAGGGGTACTCCGGCGCCTAGACATCTTATTCCCTATCCAAAGGATAGGGGATAAGATGCCTGATAGCGGGGGTCCCGCCGCTGGGGACCCCTGTGATCTTGCACGCTGCACCCCAGTTAAAATCAGTCCCCGGAGACTGATTTTAACTGGGGTGCCGCATGCAAGATGAGGGGGGTCCCCAGCGGCGGGACCCCCGCGATCAGGCATCTTATCCCCTATCCTTTGGATAGGGGATAAGATGTCTAAGTGCCGGAGTACCCCTTTAAGAAAAAAAAATTGTCATTTACTTACCACTGATTTGCTGATCTCCTTTACCACATAAATGGACGTCCTTGTTGTATCCACAAAAATGTCCACTAAATGTCCACTAAATCCTAAAAGAAGGAGGGAAAGATATAAATTAAATAGAAATTATTAGCATTCTAAATGTAATGTTAGGAGGCTAAGAAGAAAATTGACAGACCACTAACCTGTTTGATGGTGCTGTTCACTTTCTTAACTTTTTCAAACAACTGATAACACAACGGGATCCAACATTCCAATTTGTAACCAAGAACTTCAACTTTTAACTTGAACTGTAGAACTCATAACTAATTGGTGTCAAAGCTTAGGGCAGGGTATCCCAGCTTGGGCATGTTTACTTTAAGAAAAGTCATCTGCTCCATGAGCTGAGGGGCCAGCTGTGAACGCTGTGGGCAGAGAATATTGCCAGTGACTGAAAATACCCGTTCACTTTGCACAGAGGTTGGGGGGCAGGATAGGAGCTCCTGGGCCACCATGGAGAGAGCAGGCCAAATTGCCCTCCTTTCATCCCAGTACTTGAGACTATCCGCTGTAGGTGCCAGATGGGGTTCAGACAAATAACTTTTTACAGTCTCTGCAACCTTATCTCTGGGTATCCTTGAGGGTTGTCTGTTGTGTCCGACCAAGGTTTGCAAAGTTTCTGCCCAAAAGTCAGCAGCTCTTGATGAGTGTCCAGCAGTGTTTGTGATGGGTGATGATGATGACATAGCAGGCTCATCCTCCTCTTCTTCATCATCATCATCATCCTCATCGTCCCTCTCTGACGGCACAACCAAGTGTCTTTGCCTGTCACACACCCTGTTGATTAATTTCTCTCTCCAGCTTGTTAGGGAATTGGCTTGGAGTGCCATTTTGCCCTTAATTTGGGGGTCACACATGGTGGCAAGCATCAATTCAGGGCAAGCATCAGTGAGCTCTGGGATCCTCCGGTTTAATTGTCCATGCAGTCTTCTGACAAGTGTGGCAACATCAGGTACTATGTATCCTCCAGGCAAGTTTTCTCTATGGTTGAGGATGGCATCCATTTTGTTAACAAGATGGGTAAAGAGGGGGATGACTTGAGCCAAGCTTGCATTTTCTTGATTTAGGTTTTCTGTGGCTGCACGAAAGGGGCTTAGTACAGTCACCACCTGAGCTATTATTTTCCACTCCTCCCTGCTAAGTGGTCTGGTCACACCGATGACCTGCTCATGTGACATTGCATGTATTGCTTTTTGTTGCTCCAGAATTCTTTCAAGCATGTCCAATGTAGAATTCCACCTGGTGCTTACATCCTGCTTCAGGCGGTGTTGAGGAAGACCTGCCTTAATCTGCTCCTGCCTGAAAATGTGACTGTCCTTCACACTTCTATGAAAATGGCCTGCAATTTTCCTACAGGAGTCTAACACTTCAGAGAGCTTTGTATTGCTCTCAGTGGTGTCATCTATACCAGCCTTTACTACAAGATGGAGGACATGGGCGGAGCATCGGACACCAACAAATTTGCCATCCCGCAGTGCTTTTAACATATTGGCTGCCCCATCAGTGACCACAAACCCCATCTTTACCTGTGTATTTGCCTGCTCCCCAAGCCACTCTGCCACCATTTTCTGTAATGCACGGTTTATGTTATGCGAGCTGTGCTGCTCATCTAAAACCTCTGCATGCAGTAGGAATGAGCAGTGCCCCTGATTTTGGTTTTTCTACAACACCAGCTCCTGTGTTTCTTGGCCCTGATGTAATTTGGGCTGGTTCCATTACAATGGGCTGCCACCAGTGTGCTGTTAGTGATAAGAAGGCATGCTGCCCACTGGGAGCACTCCACAAGTCTGTGGTGAAATGTAAACACTGTCCTGTGGCTCTGCCTAGCTCCTGTTTTATTAACTCCACACAAGATTAATGTAAGGAGGGTACTATACTGCGACTAAATGTGGTACGGGATGGAATTACACACTGGGGTGCAACTGCCTGCATTAGACGTTTAAACGGTTCCCCCTCCACCATGTTAAAAGGAGCTCCCCCGACGGCTATGAGCTCGCCAATGAGGCGGGTAATTTTACGGGACTGCTGTCTTGAAATCCCCCTGGAATGAAATCCACTAAATTGATCCAAGGTGGGCTGTTTTGCTTGACTGGAGTCAACAGCTTCCCCTCTGTGCCCCTTGTCCAGGTTATCTGGGCTGATGGTAGCACTGGAACTAGCAATACTTGCCCTTTTTTTTACTGGGTGGAGGTGACAACAACCCACTGTCTTCTCTTAACAGGACTGGCTTGTGGTGTGTGCGCAAATGGTGATTCATGCCAGAATTAGTCAGATGCCCTATAACTCTACCACGACTGACTTCCCTGCCACATAGCTTACATTTAGCTGATCTACCATCACAACTATAGAAAAATGCTCCCAAACTTTAGATTTCCGGCTGGAACTGGAACCGGGTTGTGCAGATGGGGCATTTTGCGGGAGGCAATAGCTTTTGGAAGATGGAGGCCTTGTACTGGCGACGGTGGCACTACTTGAATGGGAGGGTGGTGTATCCATTACAACTAAAGAGCCAGAGGATGATGGGGGTGATGATGATTCTGGAAGGTCAGTTGTAAATAGGAGTTGCGATACAGGACTTTGATATTGTTCAGGACTGGACACATCATGAATGAAATCAAGGGGTACCTCCTCTTCTATGCTTCCAATGTCTACACCTTGAAGAGGCGTACTTAACTGCATTATGTCCATGTCTGATTGTGAACCCTGCTTCTTGTTTCCCTCTCCTTCTTGGTGTCTAACAGATTGCGAGACATTAAGGGCCACAGTAGCAGCACTGTTACGCCGAGCGCTCCGGGTCCCCGCTCCTCCCCGGAGCGCTCGCTTCACTCCCTCCGCTGCAGCGCTCCGGTCACGTCCTCTGACCCGGGGCGCTGCGATCCTGCTGCCAGCCGGGATGCGATTCGCGATGCGGGTAGCGCCCGCTCGCGATGCGCACCCCGGCTCCCCTACCTGACTCGCTCCCCGTCTGTTCTGTCCCGGCGCGCGCGGCCCCGCTCCCTAGGGCGCGCGCGCGCCGGGTCTCTGCGATTTAAAGGGCCACTGCGCCGCTGATTGGCGCAGTGGTTCCAATTAGGGTTTTCACCTGTGCACTTCCCTATATTACCTCACTTCCCTTGCACTCCCTTGCCGGATCTTGTTGCCTTAGTGCCAGTGAAAGCGTTCCTTGTGTGTTCCTTGCCTGTGTTTCCAGACCTTCTGCCGTTGCCCCTGACTACGATCCTTGCTGCCTGCCCCGACCTTCTGCTACGTCCGACCTTGCTTCTGCCTACTCCCTTGTACCGCGCCTATCTTCAGCAGCCAGAGAGGTGAGCCGTTGCTAGTGGATACGACCTGGTCACTACCGCCGCAGCAAGACCATCCCGCTTTGCGGCGGGCTCTGGTGAAAACCAGTAGTGGCTTAGAACCGGTCCACTAGCACGGTCCACGCCAATCCCTCTCTGGCACAGAGGGTCCACTACCTGCCAGCCGGCATCGTGACAAGCACTAGTGGTGGCTGTCTTATTTTTGGCCACTTGATGAAGCATGGGACTTTGCTGCAGGCCTTGCTGCTGATCCTCTTTTGTAAAAAAGTGCAGGTGTTACCTTAGCTTGTTTGCCTGTTGTCTCTGTGCCAGAAGCCAAGTTATCATCAGGTAAACCGTCCATTTCTGCAAATCCAGTGACTCACTCCACACACTGCAACTGTAACACCACCAGCCAAAGTCTCACAGGACTACCTCACAACTGAATAAAACAGCCTTACTGTCTGCAATACAGTAGGGATCAAATGGAATAAGTTAATTGGCTAAAAGTTACCATATGGTACCATGTGACAATGAACTCCGATCATGTGACCTCCCAAGGACCAATTAAAAGAATGTAGAATTATTTCTTTACTTTCGTTTACAGACAACGAATGCATTCGTTATTCCCCGAATGATTCGTTATTTAACGAATGCATTCGTTATTCACCGCATGATTCGTTATTTAACGAATGCATTCGTTATTCACCGCATGCATTCATTGTTCACCGAACGCATTCGTTGTTTGCCTGTTCGTATTTTCGGGGCTTTTCGGAGATGCTCAAGGTATGTTTTCGTGCATTCGGATCGCTCCAAATGTACGAAAACGGTAATATTCGTTAAATATAACATTTGTGCCGAACCGAATTGCACATGTCTATAATGTAATATATGTACACAGTGAACCCAGCAGAATAGTGCATACAGCTCTGGAGTGAGATTGGGTGTGTATGTGCTCCTGTGACTTCCAGCAGATATTCAGAGAAGCAGACTTTCCATCAGCCCCTCCTCATGTGTGTGGCAGACACCTGCTTAGGTTTTCCTGCTATGGAACCTCGGGAATCCAGGGCTTCATCTTCCATCCCCTTACCCGGCTGGCGGGGGGATGTGAGGGACCATGCAAGGCCAGTAGTCAGGACATTGGAAAGGAGGACATTCAGCTTCTGCGCCAGTTTTCGTGGAGTGAGCCATACTCCGATTTCTTGACGAATGAATTTTAGCAGTTCCTCCCCTGTGTGACTCCGTTTCGCCAAGGCAAAGCAGGTGAAGAACAGGGTGACACCTCCTTGCACTACACACATGGTACGATGAAGGGCCACTGAGATTTGTACGTGCAGTGGAGGTCAAGGACTCGGTGAAGGATGAGGAGGCGGAGTCGCACACTGTCACAGGACCAACTGCCTGAGAGCGAGCGCATGGAGGAGGAAGCGGTGTGACTTGTCCAAGTTGCTGTTGTGTCTGTGCAGGAACCACATTTACCCAGTGGCCCGTAAAAAACATGTATTTTCCCTGCCCGTAGTTACAGCTCCACACGTCGGCGCTGCCGTGCACTTTTGAACACACCGACAGGCTCAAGGACTGGCACACCTTCTCTTGAACAAAATTCTGCAGGGCTGGTACTGCCTTCTTCACAAAGAAATGACGGCTTGGGACTCTCCACCTCGGCTCGGCACAAGCCATCAATTCTCTGAAAGGTGCAGTCCAGCACTTGAAATGGGAGGGACTGCAGCACCAGCAACTTGGAAAGGAGGACATTCAGCTTCTGTGGCCTAGGATGAGTGGGCGCATACTGTTGTCTCTTGGACATGTCTTCGCCTATGGATTGTTGGAGTAATGGCTGACTACAAGTAGGAGGAGCAGAAGCATCTGGAGCGACAGAAGGAGGGTATGACACACAGCTCCCTTCGCCTGAGGTGGTGGACCTTTGGCTGGCTGAAAGAGGGAGTGGCGTGCCACTGGGTGATGCGGCAGGCTGGACCACCACATCTGAGCCACGGTTGTCCCAGGCCGCTTTATGGTGGCGCATCAGATGTTGACGCAGGGCTGTGGTGCCAACATTGCTACCCTGACACATCTTGCATGTGGCTGTGTTAACTTCCTCCGGATATTTGATGAAAAACTGCCAGACCGCCGAGTATCTGATTTTACCACCAAGGTAGGCTGCCGCGAAGCAGGTGGCCTATCCCTGGCACATTTGGCTCCTGAATTTCCACTTCTGAATTTCCAACCATGCTACCACCTTGCTGGCTCATCTGCTGCCTCACGGGCAGCCTGCAACCCTCTTCTGCTGATGATGATGAAGCCCCCTCTGCACCCGGCTTCCAAGTGCGATTCGCTTCATCATCATCGAGTTCTGTCTGCACGTCACTGATGTCCTCCTCAGGTTCCTCAACAGTGTATGATTCAGGACCCTGAATGCTAGAAACACCACCTCCCACGTCGCACTACTCATCAATAATTGCCTGCCTAGCGTAGGAAGTGGCAGATGCCTCCTCCACTTCTTGGCTGGGCAGTAGCTGCTGACTGTCGTCTAATACATCTTCCTGACTGAATAGTGGAGCTGAATCCACTGCGTAAGATAATTCTTTAGGGGAGGGAACAGCATAGGACAGAGGCAATTTGGGGACAGGGACTGCTCCCGGATCTGAGAGTTGTGGGGGTATCAGATGTTACTTGACGTGATGAAGTGGATGACCGCGTCAACCAATCAACGACGACAGATGGGTTGTCGGTAGAGACACGACCGGTAGCTGATACCGGGAGCTCAGGCCTCTCGCTACGACTCCTGCTGCTACTCGCCCCTAGTTGGCTGCGACCTCTGCCTGATAAATTTAGGCCTCTGCCATTCCTCTGAGCACATCCTGGCACTTCTCTGCCTGACATACTTAGGGCATATACAAGGGGAGTAAAATACGCTTCACTACACGCCTTTCACTGTATGTCGACTTGTTGCAGATTAACAGGCTCAAAAAAGTACACTACTTAGAGGTAGCTATGTGGTATGCACATATGACAGGAAAAAAAGGCTCTATAGTACACTTGGAAAACGTATTTTCGTAACACACCAGCCGGTTGTTACTATTCCCTAGCCTTTCACTGTATGTAGGTTTGTTTCAGATTAACAGGTACAAAAAAAGCACACTACTTATTTTTAGGTATGAGGCACACTGGTTTTGATGAATCTACCCCATAGAGGGAGATTTATCAAAACCTGTCCAGAGGAAAAGTTTCTGAGTTGCCCATAGCAACCAATCAGATAGCTTCTTTCATTTTTCAGAGGCTTTTCCAAAAATGAAAGAAGCAATCTGATTGGTTGCTATTGGCAACTCAGCAGCTTTTCCAGGAAAGTAAAGTTTAACCACAACACTGTAACACCCCGGGACTCGAAGCAGTGGTGGTCTCCCATTCCACTGTGCTGTTGAGATGGTCCTGCTTATCTTACTGTTTAAATGTATGCGCATATTCGCGAATATTGAGCCCTCCCTTCTTTAATGGTATAGGGAACTATGACTAGTGCATTAACTCTGTGATTTTTGCCTATTTAAACTAATAGGCCCATTTGTGGTCTATGGGGATCTCACAACATGTAAAACAGTAAGATAAGCAGGACTGTCTCAGCAGCACAGTTGAATGGGAGACCACCACTGGTTCAAGTCCTGGGGTGTTAAAGTGTTGTGGTTAAACTTTCCTGGAAAAGTTTCTGAGTTGCCCATAGCAACCAATCAGATTGCTTCCTTCTTTTTTCAGAGGCCTTTTCAAAAAAGAAAGAAGCAATCTGATTGATTGCTATGGGCAACTTCACAACTCTTCCTCTACACCGGTTTTGATGAACCTCCCCATTGAGGAAGATTTTTATCAAAACCTGTCCAGAGGAAAAGTTTCTGAGTTTCCGATAGCAACCAATCAGATTTCTTCTTTCAATTTTCAGAAATAAAAGAAGCAATCTGATTGGTTGCTATGGGCAACTCAGCAGCTTTCCAGGAAAGTAAAGTTTAACCACAACACTGTAACACTGTCCCACCCCAGGACTCAATCAAGTGGTGGTCTCCCATTCCACTGTGCTGCCAAGACAGTCCTGCTTATCTTACTGTTTAACATGTCATGAGATCCCCATAGACCACAATGGGCCTATTGATTTCAATGTGCAAAAAATCACAGAGTTAATGCACTAGTCACAGTTCACTGGAGGGCTCAATATTCCCGAATATGCGCATAAATTTTTGCATATGCGGAAAAAAGCAAATATAACGAATATGCGAGGAATATTCGTGAAATATCGTGAATTCAACTATGGCCTATGCCGCTCATCACTAGATCTAAGGAATGTGAACCAGTTGGTGGCTGGTTCTCGTCCCTTTTTTTAGATGTAAGTTTAGTCAAACCACAAACAGATCAAGGAGTTAGTTGCGGATCATAAAGGGATACTCCGGTGGAAAGCTATTCTTTTTTTAAATCAACTGGTGCCAAAATGTGTAACAGCTGTTGTCACCTTCTATCTCTCAATTCAGTCTCAGGGGGTTCAAGACTCAAACACACAACCTCTGCACTGCAAGGTGGCTGCTCTAACCACTAGGCTGTGGGACTCAAACTGTAACTGTGTTTGTGGCAAGCCTGGGCGGTCGCTCGGTCTTTGGTTCCAGTCCCTCGTGTGGGCCTTCTCTTTTTATCAAACAGGCCAAGACCACGACCGCGGTCGCAAAGTCTTGTTTCCAGGTAGCTCCCTTGGGCTTGTGGTTAGAGCTGCTGCTTTGGAGTGCAGAGGTTGTGAGTTCAGGTCCACACTCCATTACCCTGCTATCTGTTGGGCTTGCTGCACTCACTGGACCTCTCTGAATTAAATCATGGGAGCAGAGCAAGCCTGACAGGTAGAGTGTGGAAATGGAGCATGCAGAGGAAAGTGTGTTTGGGTAAAGTGGCTAACAGTCATGGATCCAGGTGTCAGAGAAACATATATGGTGCAGGTGAGTTGGTCATGCGGACGTGAGTGTTCCTGAGTGGGCAAGGGTGATGATTGTAGGGGTGTTGTTTGAAGGGCTGGAGGTAACACCAGCATATTAGTGTTAAAATCAAAATTTCCATTTTCACGTCTCACTTTAAAAAAAGTACGTCAATCACCTGTGGGGTATTAAGGCTCGCTGTACTTCTTGTAACGTTCCTTGAGGGGTTTAGTTTCCCAAATAGTATGCCATATGTTTTTTTTTGTTTTTTCTGTTCTGGCACCATGGGAGCTTTCTAAATGTGACATGCCCCCCAAAAATTATCAATGGAAATCTAATTGATCAACCCATGGAGGACTCAAAATCATGGTGGAAAACCACACTACAGGCTGATCCAACTTTGATGCAATGTCCTTAAAACAAGTCAAAATGAGGATCAGTAGTGTGTGAGACCTCCACGTGCCTGTTTGACCTCCCTACAACGCCTGGGCATGCTCCTGATGAGGTGGCGGATGGTCTGTTGAGGGATGTCCTCCCAGACCTGGACTAAAGCATCCACCAACTCCTATACAGTCTGTGGTGCCAACAGTGGTGGAGCAGCATATGTTGGCGCAGAGCCGTGGTGCTAACATTGGGACCCTGGCCACGCTTCACTTTCTGCCGACACATCTTGCATGTGGCTTTGTTAACCTCCTCCGGACGCTTGATGAAAAACTGCCACAACGCCGAGTAGCTGATTTTCCCACCAACAGTCCGCCCTAATTGACTGCCGCCGTCTCCAGGAACCCCTGTTCTATTACCTAACGGCAAGGTAGGCTGCAAGCAAAGCGGGTAGTCTACCCCGGGCACATTTGGCTCCAGAATTTCCACTTCTGCCACCATGCTGATTGCCAACCATTAGAGATGAGCGAATCAAAGCAGACAAACCCGAATTCTTTACGAATTTCATGATTTATTCAATTCGCAACAAAAGCGAATATTTTTTGGTGCAAATCGCTTAATTAAACTCCATTTTACAGCGTTCCAGGCTCCAGAAAACCTAAAATGGCGGATCCACATGTCATTACATGGGGCAGGGGATGCTGGGAAGGCGGGAAGGCAGGGCGGGAAGGGAGGTAGGCGGGATGACCCTGAATCGAATGCGGGATGCAGGCTATCAGCATTCATTGACCCCTGTGATGTCACAGCCCTACATAATCGGTAGCCATCTTGCGGCTGCTCATTTCATGCCATATACACTGCAGAGATAGGACGGACTGCGTGTTTGTGTGTGTTACACAGAGACGCTGAATTGTACCACAGCGTTCCACTGCCAAATGCTAGTTACATCAGCGTTGTGCACAGAGAGAAGTGCAGTGCTTGTTGTCACTGAGAAGGATTTTGATGCCAGCCATTAAGCTCCCAATCACTTCATTAAGCATTTTATCAGAGGGGCAGATAGCTTTTCGTTGCCTCATACATATAAACAAGCTGCCTGAACTTCATGAACCTTATCACAGGAGGCAGGAAAGAAACAGTTCACTCCAATCTTAACACCCTGTGACAGAGTGCAATTTAGGCTTTAATCCACGTTTATTTTTATTTTTTTTGTGGTGCTGCACTGTTGTGTCCTGCTGCTGTGCAAAAATACGTTATTTCAGCGGACTGTAGTGCATTTGTCTGCCCTCATACGTGCATACCAAATACCTACATCAAAGCAGTGTACTATTTTGTATCTGTAAATCTGTAACAAGTCTAGATACTGGCAAAGTCCTGGCAAAAGTAATCACCCAATGTAAGTAATGCAAGGCCCAAGCCCAAAAGCATCAATAAGCTAAGTAGTTCCTGAAACACACAGTCAGGAGCAGGCATCAGCAGTACCCAAGATACTTTCATAACCCCTTACATTGCACGATCAATTTTTAAATTTCAATTAAGCAGGTATGTAGCTAGTGCAAACATCCAAAAATTAAAGGCCCAAGGCCAGAAGTATCATTGATGCAAGTAGTTCCTGAAAGAAACAGAATCAGTCATGAGCAGGCATTCGCAGTACCCAAGAGGGTTTTTATAACCCCTTACATTTAAAGATCAATGTTGACATTTGCATTAAGCATGTATTTAGCCACTGCTAAACATCCCAAAATACACATGGAAAGCGTATTTTCATAAATCAACTGCCAGTGATTAGTTTTTCCTGGCCTTTCACTGTATGTAGAGGTAAGAAAATCTAGTAGAATTTTTAAAAATGAATTTTACTTGTCAGTTGTGGTATAACAGCATACATAGGACGAGACCACCCACTCAGGAACGCTCACTTTCATATCAGCAACTCACCTGCACCGTATATGCTTCTCTGACACCTGGATCCATGACTGTTAGCCACTTCTCCCAAAAACACTTTCCTCTGCATCCTCACTCTACCTGTCAGGCTTGCTCTGCTCCCACAATTTAATTCAGACAGATCTGAGGAGCAGAGCACGCACAACAGATAGCAGAGCTATAGAGTGTGGACTTGAACTCACAACCTCAGCACTCCTAAGCAGCAGCTCTAACCACTAACCAGTGTGAGCTGCAGGCAAGGCAAGGCAAGGCAAGGCAAGGCAAGGCAAGGCAAGGCAAGGCAAGGCAAGGCAAGGCAAGGCAAGGCAAGGCAAGGCAAGGCAAGGCAAGGCAAGGCAAGGCAAGGCAAGGCAAGGCAAGGCAAGGCAAGGCAAGGCAAGGCAAGGCAAGACCTAGCGACCGTGGTCTTGGCTTGTTTTGACAAAAAGAGAAAGCCCACACGGGGGACTGGAACCAAAGACCGAGCTACCGCTCAGGCTTGTCCTATATAGTCACACAGCCTAGTGGTTAAAGCAGCCACCTTGCAGTGCAGAGGTTGTGTTTTTGAGTCCTGTGAAGCCCCTGGGACTGAATTGGAGAGATAGAAGGTGACAACAGCTGTTATACTCTTTGGCACCAGTTGATTTAAAAAAAATAGCTTTCCATCGGAATATCCCTTTACAATCTTCAACTAACTCATTGATCTTTTTGTGGTTTGACAAAACTTACATCTAAAAAGTGGGATGAGAACCAGCCACAAACTGGTTCACATTCCTTAGATCCCTGACTCATATAGATTTGACTAGGATAGTACAGGTAATGCCATTTCCTCAGTCTTCTACCATGGGGTTGAAACCCATGATGCCTGCATTCAACCAATGTAGCAGACATCAGGGGATTCGAACCCATGAGCTTTGCGCTGCAAAATAGCAATGCTAACCAGTGGGCTGTCAGGGCTTTCAACAAGGCAAGCTGAGAGCTAGATTGGTCTTAGGTTCGAGTAACCCCTTCCCCCTCTGTGCAGTTTCTCTGTTTGCCAAAACGGGCCAAAACCTTGTTCAGAGGGAATGGATTGTTGCACCAGAGGTTGATGGACTAAGGTGAGGAGCATGTCAAGAAGAGCACATGGTGGTCCAGTGTCTTCGGAGTGTATGAAGTTGAGGTAAGTTGTTGGGGGGGGGATTGTGAAAGGTGTAGGTAGAAGTGGAGGCAGGTGCACTCCTTTCAGCCAAAAGTGATGTTGAGTCTGCTGAGGTGAGTAGAGCAGTGGGATTTGGCATAAGGTTGAAAAAGGCAGGCTTTAATTATTTTGTTAATATTTATATATCAAGAAAAGTGGATCCACTACCAACCACAATTGTCTGCAGCCCTTCAAGCCACACCCCCCCAATCCAAACCGTTGCACCATCAGCATCCCCCACTCTCCCACACCATTTACACTTCTCAAACACCTGGATCTGTCACCATCAGCTGCTTCTCCCAAAAATGCCTTCCTCCGCATACTCCATTTCCACATTCCATCCATCAGGCTTGCTCCTCTCCCACGATCTAATTTGGAGAGATTGGGCAAGCAGAGCAGGCCCGACAGATAGTATGGCAACGGAGTAGTATTGACTTGACCTCACAGCCTCTGCGCTCCAAGGCAGCAGCCCTAACCACTAGCCCGTAGGAGCTGCCTGGATAACATGACATAACATGACATAACATGACATAACATGACATAACATGACATAACATGACATAACATGACATAACATGACATAACATGACATGACATAGCGACCGTGGTCTTGGCCTGTTTTAACACAAAGATAAAGCCCACAGAGGAGGACTGGAGTAAAAGACAGAGCTACTACTCAGGCGTGCTAAAGCTACAGTTTGAGTCCCACAGCCTAGTGGTTAGAGGAGACAACTTGGAGCACAGAGATTGTGAGTTCAAGTCCTGTGAGATCCCAACAAATAGTCTGCTGGTTACACTAGTCTGTAGAATGTATAATACAATACATACCCAGCAATCTATTCCTAACTGTCTGTGCTACATACCATAACAACATTTTTATTCCCAGACTCTGCCCAGCAGCAGTATCAGTAAACCATATATTGCCTGAATGACACAGCCTGGAGTTGGCTAAAGCATGAAGAGACCATTGAAATGTATGATTTTTTTAATTTAAATTTAAGATTTTGAAATTTAAATTAATGATTTTGAAATTTAAATTTTAACTCCCAAGTTTTAGTGTCCCGGACCCCAGAGGGCCAAATCTAACAAGCCCCCACAGGGCTCATGTGGCCATGAGATGTAGGCGCAATGTCTCCATAGCCCTGACCAGCCATTGTTTCCAACACTTTGCGCCAAGGCAAACCATGTGAAGAACTGCGTGACACCGCCATACCCTGTACACATGGTATGCTGAAGGACCACTGAGACTTGTCCGGGCAGTGGAAGCTGAGGACATGGTGGAGGATGAGGAGGTGGAGTCAAACACTGTCACAGGACCAACGGGTTGACAGAGTGGAGCAGGAAGCAGCATGAGTACACAAGAGGGGTTAACAACCCCTAAAAGTAAAAGGTGAATGTTGAAATCTCTATTGAAGATGCATGTTAGGTAGTGCTACCCTCCAAAAATGTAAGGCCCAAGCTCAGAAGCATCAGTAAGCCAAGTAGTTCCTGAAAGACACAGTCAGGAAAAGGCATCAGCAGAACACAAGAGGATTATATAACCCCTAAGACTGAAAGATCAATGTTGAAATCTTAATTAAGCATGTATGTAAGCTAGTGCAAAACATCCATAAATTTAAGGCCCAAGCTCTGAAGCATCAGTAAGCCAAGTAGTTCCTGAAAGAAACAGGAGCAGTCAGGAGCAGGCATCAGAAGTACCTAAGAGGGTTTCATAACCCCTTACATTGAAATATCAATGTTGAAATTTATATTAAGCATGTTTTTAGCTCGTGCTAAACATCCAAAAATGTAAGGCCCAAGCCCAGAAGCATCAATAAGCTAAGTAGTTCCTGAAACACACAGTCAGGAGCAGGCATCAGCAGTACCCAAGAGGCTTTCATAACCCCTTACATTGCACGATCAATTTTGAAATTTCAATTAAGCATGTATGTAGCTAGTGCAAACATCCAAAAATTAAAGGCCCAAGGCCAGAAGTATCAGTGAGGCAAGTAGTTCCTGAAAGACACAGGATCAGTCAGGAGCAGGCATTCGCAGTACCCAAGAGGGTTTTATAACCCCTTACATTTAAAGATCAATGTTGAAATTTGCATTAAGCATGTATTTAGTCACTGCTAAACATCCAAAAATTAAAGGCCCAAGGCCAGAAGCATCAGTGAGGCAAGTAGTTCCTAAAAGACACAGGATCAGTCAGGAGCAGGCATTCGCAGTACCGAAGAGGGTTTCATAACCCTAATTGATAACCCAAGAGGGTTTCATAACCATAATTGTGAAGTGTTGGTGGAGAAGCATGGTCAATCTATTCTGAGGCATCTGACATTGGTGGGTGGAAATCCTGGCTGATCTATGCCTGATTCATCTGCACAAAGGTCTCTCCACATTTTTCGTGGACAGACGAGTTCGCCTTGGGGTGACTGTGGCCCCGGCGGCACTAAACACCCGCTCTGATGTCACACTACTGGCCGCGCAGGACAGCTTTTCCAGAGCAAACCCTGCTAGTAGTGGCCATAAATCAAGTTTGGCTGCCCAGAAGTCCAGCGGATCTTCAAGGTTTGTTGGCATGGCCATGTTAAGGTATGTCACCACCTGCTGCTTCAGGTCCTGCTCCATGTCTACCTGCTGCTGAGAAGTTGCTTCACTATGCGGATGAAGAAAGCTACTCATCAGTGACTGTAGACTTAGGCTGTTTATAATGGAGCTTGTACTGCTCCTGCCACCCCTCCCCTCCCCAGCAGCCATGGCAGTGGAAGGTGAGCGCAGAGGGCCCCCCGAGTCAGACCTGAGAGTGGATGGACCATGTCGCCGATAGGCATCGGCCAAGTGACTACGTAGTATCTTTCTGTAGTAGGTCAGTTTGTCCTCCCTCTCAGTGGGTGTAAAAAAGGCCCCCATTCTGTGAGGGTAGCGAGGGTCCAATAAGGTGGAGAGCCAGAAGTCATCCTGCTGACGAATTATGACAATTCGGGGGTCAGAACGCAAGCAACTCCCTGCCTCCATCTCCACTGCATACTGCCACGGTGTGTCTGGGTCCTCTGTCTCGCCTTCCTCATAATAACCCTTTAGCTCCTAAACACTGCCCATGTCATCAAACCTAAACTGTGCTCCACTTTGCCCCACATTCTCCTCCTCCAGTTCAGCCCCCACAGGGCTCATGTAACCATGAGATGTAGACACAACGTCTCCATTGCCGTGACCAGCCATCGTTTCAATAATTTGTTGTAGGCAATGAAGGAGGGGAATTACATTGATCATCCCGTGATCCAGGCAACTTACAAATAATGTGGCTTACTCAAAGGGCCTCAGCAAACGGCAGGTGTCATGTATGAGCTGCCACTGGTACACATTGAAGTTACACAGGGGAGTACCCCTGCTTGGATCATCAAGAAATCGGTGATGGCTTTTCTTTGTTCGTATAGTCTGTCCAACATATGGAGGGTGGAATTCCAACGTGTGGCAATGTCACAAATAAGACTATGTTGTGGGATACCGTTCTGACGCTGCAGCTCAAGGAGGGTGTGCTTTGCGGTGTACGAGTGGCTGAAGTGCATGCAGAGTTTCCTTGCCATTGTTAGGATGTCTTGCAAATGGGGTGAAGACTTCAGGAAGTGCTTGACAACCAGATTCAACACGTGTGCCATGCAGGGAGCATGTTTCACACTTCCTTGTCGCAGCACGGACATGATGTTCTTCCCGTTGTCGGTCACCATGGTTCCCATTTCCAGTTTTCGTGGAGTAAACCATACTCCGATTTCTTGCCGAATTAATTTTAGCAATTTCTCCCCTGTGTGACTCTGTTCGCCAAGGCAAAGCATGCCAAGAACAGCGTGACACCGCCGTGCCCTATACACATGGTACGATGAAGGGCCACTGAGATTTGTACGTGCAGTGGAGGCCAAGGACTCGGTGGAGGATGAGGAGGCGGAGTCGCACACTGTCACAGGACAAACTGCCTGAGAGCGAGAGCGTGGAGGAGGAAGCGGTGTGACCTTTCCAAGTTGCTGTTGTGGCTGTAAAGGAACCACATTTACACAGTGGGCCGTAAAAGACATGCATTGTCCCTGCCCGTAGTTACAGCTCCACACGTCGGCGCTGCCTTGCACTTTTGAACAAACCGACAGGCTCAAGGACTGGCACACCTTCTCTTGTACAAAATTAAGCAGGGCTGGTACTGCCTTCTTCGCAAAGAAATGACGGCTTGGGACTCTCCACCTCGGCTCGGCACAAGCCATCAATTCTCTGAAAGGTGCAGAGTCCACCACTTGAAATGGGAGGGACTGTAGCACCAGCAACTTGGAAAGGAGGACATTCAGCTTCTGCGCCAGTTTTCGTGAAGTGAGCCATACTCCGATTTCTTGACGAATGAATTTTAGCAGTTCCTCCCCTGTGTGACTCCGTTCACCAAGGCAAAGCAGGTGAAGAACAGGGTGACACCGCCTTGCCCTACACACATGGTACGATGAAGGGCCACTGAGATTTGTACGTGCAGTGGAGGTCGAGGACTCGGTGAAGGATGAGGAGGCGGAGTTCCACACTGTCACAGAACAAACTGCCTGAGAGCGAGAGCATGGAGGAGGAAGCGGTGTGACTTGTCAAAGTTGCTGTTGTGGCTGTAAAGGAACCACATTTACCCAGTGGCCTGTAAAAGACATGTATTTTCCCTGCCCATAGTTACAGCTCCACACGTCGGTGCTGCCGTGCACTTTTGAACACACCGACAGGCTCAAGGACTGGCCCACCTTCTCTTGAACAAAATTATGCAGGGCTGGTACTGCCTTCTTCACAAAGAAATGACGGCTTGGGACTCTCCACCTCGGCTCGGCACAAGCCATCAATTCTCTGAAAGGTGCAGTCCACCACTTGAAATGGGAGGGACTGCAGCACCAGCAACTTGGAAAGGAGGACATTCAGCTTCTGTGGCATTGGATGAGTGGGCGAATACTGTTGTCTCTTGGACATGGCTTCACCTATGCATTGTTGGAGTAATGGCTGACTACAAGTATGAGGAGCAGAAACATCTGGAGCGACAGAAGGAGGGTATGACACACAGCTCCCTTCGCCTGAGGTGGTGGACCTTTGGCTGGCTGAAAGAGGGAATGGCGTGCCACTGGGTGATGCGGCAGGCTGGACCACCACATCTGAGCCACGGTTGTCCCAGGCCGCTTTATGGTGGCGCATCATATGTTGACACAGGGATGTCGTGCCAACATTGCTACCCTGACATATCTTGCATGTGGCTGTGTTAACCTCCTCCGGATATTTGATGAAAAACTGCCAGACCGCCGAGTATTTGATTTTACCACCAACAGTGCGCAATAATCGACTGCTACTGCCGCCGTCTCCAGGAACCCCTGTTCCACTACCTCCCTGGAAGGTAGGCTGCCGCGAAGCAGGTGGCCTACCCCGGGCACATTTGGCTCCTGAATTTCCTCTTCTGAATTTCCAACCACGTTACCACCTTGCTGGCTCATCTGCTGCCTCAGGGGCAACCTGCAACCCTCTTCTGCTGATGGTGCGATCGGCTTCATCATCATCGAGTTCTGTCTGCACTTCACTGATGTCCTCCTTAGGTTCCTCAACAGTGTATGATTCAGGACCCTGAATGCTAGAAACACCACCTCCCACATCGCACTACTCATCAATAATTGCCTGCCTAGCGTAGGAAGTGGCAGATGCCTCCTCCACTTCTTGGCTGCTGACTGTCGTCTAAAACATCTTCCTGACTGAGTAATGGAGCTGAACCCACTGCGTAAGATAATTCTTTAGGGGAGGGAACAGCATAGGACAGAGGCAATTTGGGGACAGGGATCTGAGAGTTGTGGGGGTATCAGATGTTACTTGACGTGATGAAGTGGATGACCGCGTCAACCAATCAACGACGACAGATGGGTTGTCGGTAGAGACACGACCGGTAGCTGATACCGCAAGCTCAGGCCTCTCGCTACAACTCCTGCTGCCACTCGCCCCTAGTTGGCTGCGACCTCTGCCTGATAAATTTAGGCCTCTGCCACTCCTCTGAGCACATCCTAGCACTTTTCTGCCTGACATACTTAGGACGTATACAAGGGGAGTAAAATACGCTTCACTACACGCCTTTCACTGTATGTCGGCTTGTTGCAGATTAACAGGCTCAAAAAAGTACACTACTTAGATGTAGCTATGTGGTATGCACATATGACAGAAAAAAAAGGCTCTATAGTACACTTGGAAAACATATTTTCGTAACACACCAGCCGGTTGTTACTATTCCCTGGCCTTTCACTGTATGTAGGTTTGTTTCAGATTAACAGGTACAAAAAAGCACACTACAATTTTTAGTTATGTGGCACACTGGTTTAGGCACACTGGTTTTGATGAATCTACCCCATAGAGGGAGATTTATCAAAATCTGTCCAGAGGAAAAGTTTCTGAGTTGCCCATAGCAACCAATCAGATCGCTTCTTTCATTTTTCAGAGGCTTTTTCAAAAATGAAAGAAGCAATCTGATTGGTTGCTATTGGCAATTTAGCAGCTTTTCCAGGAAAGTAAAGTTTAACCAAAACACTGTAACACCCCGGGATTCGGAGCAGTGGCGGTCTTCCATTCCACTGTGCTGTCGAGACGGTCCTGCTTATCTTACTGTTTAAATTTATGGGCATATCCGCGAATATTGAGCCCTCCCTTCTTTAATGGTATAGGGAACTATGACTAGTGCATTAAGTCTGGGATTTTTTGCCTGTTTAGGCCCATTGTGGTCTATGGGGATCTCACAACCTGTAACACAATAAGATAAGCAGGACTGTCTCAGCAGCACAGTTGAATGGGAGACCACCACTGGTTCAAGTCCTGAGGTGGGAAAGAGTGTTAAAGTGTTGTGGTTAAACCTTACTTTCCTGGAAAAGTTTCTGAGTTGCCCATAGCAACCAATCAGATTGCTTCCTTCTTTTTTCAGAGGCCTTTTCAAAAATGAAAGAAGCAATCTGATTGGTTGTTATGGGCAACTTCACAACTCTTCCTCTAAACCGGTTTTGATGAATCTCCCGATAGAGGAAGATTTTATCAAAACCTGTCCAGAGGAAAAGTTTCTGAGTTTCCCATAGCAACCAATCAGATTTCTTCTTTCATTAATAAAAGAAGCAATCTGATTGGTTGCTATGGGCAACTCAGCAGCTTTTCCAGGAAAGTATAGTTTTACCACAACACTGTAACACCCCAGGACTCAATCCAGGACTCAATCCAGTGGTGGTCTCCCATTCCACTGTGCTGCCAAGACAGTTACTGTTTTACATGTTGTGAGATCCCCATAGACCACAAAGGGCCTATTGCTTTCAACGTGCTAAAAAATCACAGAGTTAATGCACTAGTCACAGTTCACTGGAGGGCTCAATATTCCCGAATATGCGCATACATTTTTGCATATGCGGAAAAAAGCAAATATAACGAATATGCGAGGAATATTCGCGAAATATCGCGAATTCAAATATGGCCTATGCAGCTCATCACTAGATCTAAGGAATGTGAACCAGTTGGTGGCTGGTTCTCGTCCCCTTTTTTAGATGTAAGTTTAGTCAAACCACAAACAGATCAAGGAGTTAGTTGCGGATCATAAAGGGATACTCCGGTGGAAAGCTATTTTTTTTAAATCAACTCGTGCCAAAAAGTGTAAGAGCAGTTGTCACCTTCTATCTCTCAATTCAGTCTCAGGGGGTTCACAAGACTCAAACACACAACCTCTGCACTGCTAGGTGGCTGCTCTAACCACTAGGCTGTGGGCCTCAAACCGTAACTGTGTTTGTGGCAAGCCTGAGCGGTAGCTCGGTCTTTGATTCCAGTCCCTTGTGTTGGCTTTCTCTTTTTGTCAAAACAGGCCAAGACCACGACCGCGACCGCGACCGCGACCGCGGTCGCTATGTCCTGTTTACAGGCAGCTCACACAGGCTTGTGGTTAGAGCTGCTGCTTTGGAGTGCATAGGTTGTGAGTTCAGGTCCACACTCCATTACCCTGCTATCTGTTGGGCTTGCTGCACTCACTGGATCTCTCTGAATTAAATCATGGGAGCAGAGCAAGCCTGACAGGTAGAGTGTGGAAATGGAGGATGCAGAGGATAGCGTGTTTGGGTAAAGTGATTAACAGTCATGGATCCAGGTGAAAGAGAAACATATATGGTGCAGGTGAGTTGGTCATGTGGACGTGAGTGTTCCTGGGTTGGCAAAGATGATGATTGTAGGGGTGTTGTTTGAAGGGATGGAGGTAACACCAGCATATTAGTGTGAAAATCAAAATCTCCTTTTTCACGTCACACTTTAACAAAAGTACGTCAATCACCTGTGGGGTATTAAGGCTTGCTGTACTCCTTGTTACGTTCCTTGAGGGGTTTAGTTTCCCAAATAGTATGCCATATGTTTTTTTTTTTGCTGTTCTGGCACCATGGGAGCTTCCTAAATGTGACATGCCACCGAAAAACCTTTTCAGCAAAATTCACTGTCCAAAAGCTCATTGTCGGTCCTTCCCTTCTGAGCCCTCTAGTGCACCCACAGAGCACTTTACATCCACATATGAGGTATTTCCTTACTCAAGAGAAATTGAATTAGAAATTTGGGGGTGGGGGCTTGTTCATCTTTTACCCCTTGTAAAAATGAAAAAAAAATGGGGCTACAAGAACATGTTAGTGTAAAAAATAAAGATTTGAATTTTCTCCTTCACTATGCTGCTATTCCTGTGAAACACTTAAAGGTTTATCAATTATTCTCAATGTCCTTTTGAATACCTAGAGGTTTGCAGTTTCCATATTTGGGTCCATTATGGTAGATTTCTTCAAACTTTCTTCAAATCTACTTCAAACTAAACATTTTTTGAGAAAATTTGGTAAATTGCTCTAAGATAACAAACCTTAGATCTGAATGAATGAACTAATCGTATAAAATACTTTCGTCTTTACATAGTTGAACGTGCTGACAACAAAATCCCTCAAAAATTATCAATGGAAATCAAATTGATCAACCCATGGAGGACTCAAAATCATGGTGGAAAACCACACTACAGGCTGATCCAACTTTAATGTAATGTCCTTAAAACAAGTCAAAAGGAGGCTCAGTAGTGTGTGTGACCTCCACGTGCCTGTTTGACCTCCCTACAACGCCTGGGCATGCTCCTGATGAGGTGGCGGATGGTCTGTTGAGGGATGTCCTCCCAGACCTGGACTAAAGCATCCACCAACTCCTATACAGTCTGTGGTGCCAACAGTGGTGGAGCAGCATATGTTGGCGCAGAGCCGTGGTGCCAACATTGGCACCCTGGCCACGCTCCACTTTCTGCCGACACATCTTGCATGTGGCTATGTTAACCTCCTCCGGATGCTTGATGAAAAACTGCCACACCGCCGAGTAGCTGATTTTCCCACCAACAGTCCGCATTAATTGACTGCCGCCATCTCCAGGAACCCCTGTTCCATTACCTCCCGGGAAGGTAGGCTGCCGCTAAGCGGGTAGTCTACTCCAGAATTTCCACTTCTGCTACCATGCTGACTGCCAACCATTAGAGATGAGCGAATCGAAGCAGACAAACCCGAATTCGTTAGGAATTTCATGATTTATTCAATTTGCAACGAAAGCAAATATTTTGTGGTGCAAATCGCTTAATTAAACTCCATTGTACAGCGTTCCAGGCTCCAGAAAACCTAAATGGCGGATCCACATGTCATTACATGGGGCAGGGGATGCTGGGAAGGCGGGAAGGCAAGGCGGGAAGGGAGGTAGGCGGGATAACCCTGAATCGAATGCGGGATGCAGCCTATCAGCATTCATTGACCCCTGTGATGTCACAGCCCTACATAATCGGTAGCCATCTTGCGGCTGCTCATTTCATGCCATATACACTGCAGAGATAGGACGGACTGCATGTTTGTGTGTGTTACACAGAGACGTTGAATTGTACCACAGTGTTCCACTGCCAAATGCTAGTTACATCAGCGTTGTGCACAGAGAGAAGTGCAGTGCTTGTTGTCACCGAGAAGGATTTTGATGCCAGCCATTAAGCTCCCAGTCACTTCATTAAGCAATTTATCAGAGGGGCAGATAGCTTTTCGTTGCCTCATACATATCAACAAGCTGCCTGAACTTCATGAACCTTATCACAGGAGGCAGGAAAAAAACTGTTCACACCAATCTTAACACCCTGTGACACAGTGCAATTTAGGGTTTAAGCCCCGTTTTTTTTTGTTTTTGTTTTTGTTTGGTGCTGCACTGCTGTGTCCTGCTGCTGTGCAAAAATACGTTTTTTCAGCGGACTGTAGTGCATTTGTCTGCCCTCATACGTGCATACCAAATACCTACATCAAAGCAAACAACTATTATGTATCTGTAAATCTGTAACAAGTCTAGATACTGGCAAAGTCCTGGCAAAAGTAATCACCGGCTGGTGTTTTACAAAAATACAGAGTTTTTTGGCATATTGTAGCAAATGTTTTTGCCTTAATATGTGCATACCACATACCTACATCTAAGTAGTGTACCATTTTGTACCTGTTAATCTGTCAAGGGCCTACATACTGTGAAAGTTCAAGCAAAATTACCCACCGGCTGGTGTTTTAAAGGGGTACTCCTCCCCTAGACATCTTATCCCCTAAGATGTCAGATCGCCGCGGTCCCACTGCTGGGGACCCCCGGGATCCCCGCTGCGGCATCCCACTGTCATTACTGCACAGAGCGAGTTCGCTGTGTGCGTAATGACTGGCGATACAGGGGATGGAGCAGCGTGACGTCATGGCTCCGCCCCTCGTGACATCACGGCTCGCCCCCTTAATACAAGTCTATGGCAGGGGCGTGACGAACGCCACGCCTCCTCCCATAGACTCGTATTGAGGGGGGTGGGCCGTGACATAACGATGCTCCGGCCCCTGTACTGCCCGTCATTACGTGCAGAGCGAACTCACTCTGTGCAGTAATGACAGCGGGGTGCCGCAGAGGCAATCCCGGGGGTTCCCAGCAGCGAGACCGCGGCGATCTGACATCTTATCCCCTATCCTTTGGATAGGAGATAAAATGTCTAGGGGCGGAGTACCCCTTTAAAAAATACAGAGTTTTTTTTGGCATATTGTAGCGTATTTTTCTGCCCTCATCAATGCATACCACATACGTACATTTAAGTAGTGTACCATTTTGTACCTGTTAATCTGTCAAGGGCCTACATACTGTGAAAGTCCAAGCAAAATTACTCACCGGCTGGTGTTTTTTAAAAAAATACAGAGTTTTTTGGCGTATTGTTGTGCATTTTTCTGACCTCATCAGTGCATACCGCATACCTACATCTAAGTAGTGTATCATTTAGTACTTCTTAATCTGTCAAGGGCCTACATACTGAGAAAGTCCAAGCAAAATTACTCACCGGTGGCTGGTGTTTAAAAAAAATAAAGGGGCGTTGCTGGGCGCTTGCCGGAGATGGCTGCCTGACTCTTGAGCACTGCTAGCAACCATAGCGACTCATAGCCCACTAATCTGAACAATTTTGGACTCTATCTGCACCTGCTGATCCACTATGTCATCCAGATCCCGTAGGAGGGGTATACCCGGGCACAAAGTCCGTTAGCTCACGGATTTTTACATCCCAGCAGACCAGGGAAGCTCCCAAGATGGCGCCGCTACACGTTCACCAGCGGGCCGTGCTTCCCCAGCTGCACATGCACCGATGCGCACTACAGTGGACGGTTGGCAGAGGAGCACCTCAATGCCACCAGCACCCCTCTTACCTGCTCCTGAGGGTGTTTTGCTGGACCCGAGATTCTCTGAAACTTTCAAGCGGAGGTCAGGTGGTAGCCTCCCAGCTTCTTCTCCAGCGACGCCATCTTCAGGAAGTCCAGCGAAGCAGAAGCAGCGCCTGCACAAGACGGACACGGACATCGCTGCTGACACTGAGGTGAGCGATTCTCTCTGTGCTGTGGTGGATTGTTTAGCGAGTCAACCCTCTTCAGATGCACCAGTGACTGAACTCACTCTAAAATATATGCTTTTAGCCCTCCATCAATCCATTCACTGTGATGTGGCCCGCTTACTGCAACCTGTTCAGGCGGACGTTGCTGAAGTCCAATCAAGGGTAGCGCATATTGAAAATAAGATGGGGGACCTGGTGCCATCCCATAAGACGAGGTCGTTACTATGAGAGCTAAAATTGCAGATCTTGAAGACCGGTCACGCCAGAACAATATTAAGTTCAGGGGCATCCCGGAAACAGTGGCCCCTTCTGCCCTTAAGCAATATTTGCAGGACTTTCTACAGCTAGTCCTCCCAAACTGCACCTCAGTGGACATGATGATCGAGAGGGCCCATAAGGTCCCTAGGCCGAAATATTTAGCATAGGACATCCTAAGGGAGGTTCTAGCTAGAATTCACTATTTCCACATCAAGGAAGAACTGATGTCCGCTGCTAGGAAAATGCCATCCCTTCTTGACAAGATTCGTGATGTCTTACTGTTTACAGATCTCTCTGCGGTGACACTGCAGCAGAGGTGCTTGCTAGCATCACAGCAGTACTACGTGACCATAAGATCCTATACCTTTGGGGATTCCCAGTTCGTCTCCTCATACAAAGAGACAATGTTCTCCATGTGGTCAGTGATATAGACGAAGGATTGAGACTCCTGGCTAAATAGAACTTACCTCCTCCTAAGGACCAGTTGGTCGGTCGCAGACCCCCTCCCAGTGTTGCTCAGGATTGGCAGGGAAGCTGGTTCTACTACTTAAGGGCCAGTGTTCATGCATTGTTGGCTGCTGTTGAGTGGTCGGTATGGCTCAAGTGAACTATGCTCCCACTTCACTTATGTGCTTTCTGCAATCTGCTGCAGGTTTTCCTGTCTTAACTGTTTTTTGTTTTTGACTCTTTTTGTTTTTTTCTTTCTGCTGTTACCATTTGTTCCAGGTGGTCCTTACTCTTAAACTCCTTTGCACCTCTTTAGTGCACTTAAATGGTGATTAAATTTCATTTTCTTCCATTATTGTCAGTGGGTTAAACTGTCCTCAAAAGAGGGACTCTTTGTGGAAGGAGGCGAAAATCCTGGGGAGTGATGTCATTTGTGCCAAGGAGACTCTTTTCTTGGCACCGGATGCTCACAGGCTTAGAAACAGGTTTTTCAAACCCATGCTGCCACTAAAGTCCGGGGGGGGGGGCTCCTAGCTATCAAACACAAGGTAGCCTTTAAACTAGTTGAGTCATATGCAAAACCTCAAGGGCGGTACTTACTTGTAGTGGGATAGTTCAACAATTTCCTGTACACCCTTGCTACGTTATATGCTACCAATCGCGGACAAATACGATTTGTTCGCAAGGCCCTTTCTAAGATTGAGAAAATGAAGAGGGGACGTGTTATCATATGTGGGGATTTTAACTCAGTAGTTGATAAGCACTGGGACTGCACAATAGGTTCTCATAGGAATTATCTAGACGTGGGTGAGGTGTTGCGTGCCTCGGAAATGTATAATGTCTGGTGCGCCATGCACACCTCTGAAAGGGATTATTCTTACTATTCACCAGCGCACAATACTTATGCCAGACTGGATATGTTTTGGGTAGACAGGGCAGTCCTACTAGATGCTGCATTATCCTCCATAGATCTGATAAAATGGTTGGATCATGCAGCAGTCACCCTGTCTGTGAGGGAACACAACAGAGTCCCAATGACTTATTTATGGCGCACCAATCTTTTTCTCCTCAATCACCCCACACATCACGCCACTCTGCTTAGGGACCTTTCAGAAATTTTCAAAATACATGCAGATGATCCCTCCAATGGAATGCCCATAGGGCTTTCATAAGAGGGACTTTTATTAAACTAGGAGCTAGGGTCAAACGGGAGAGAGAGGCGGCCTTAAATACCCTCTTGCTTGAGATTAGAAGAGTTGAGGCCCTCAATAAAACTTCCCTACACCTGACGGCCTTGAAAACTCTTAGAGACCAACTTAGAGAACATATTTTTGTGGACTATGAAAAAAGGAAATCAAAAGCAGTATATTACGCTTGCTCCGATGAAGCTGGGACACTTCTGGCATCTAAATTAAAGTGAAACACAGTAAAACCACAATTCCGTTTTTGTGGGATGTACATAGGAAGGGGAAACTGACAGACCCTAAAGCGATTGCTAATAGATTTATGGGCTTCTACGCTTCTCTCTATAACCTTCAACATGACTCCTCTACCCCACAACCCTCTATCTCACCTCCTTTCTTCTGTATGCCTTCCTACGCTAACTGCTCAACACTTACAGACATTGAACCAACCACTTAGTTGGGACGAACAAGCTAAAACGATCAGATCCCTCCCAGTAGGGAAGTCTCCAGGCCCTGATGGCCTAACTAATGAGTATTTTAAAAAATTTGCAGAGGTTCTTGGCCCCTCTATGCTCGCCTTTTTTCAGAAAGCCTGTAAATACGGCTCCTTTCCAGCAGAATACAAAGAAGCGATTATTGTCACCCTGCCTAAGGCTGGTAAGGACTCGGATGTCCTGCAAAACTTCAGGCCAATTTCGCTTCTCAACTGTGATGTTAAAATATATGCCAAGGTATTAGCGGCTAGGCTAGCGATAGTTTTACCTTTTTTATTCAAGTCAGATCATACAGGTTTTGGTAAAGGGTGCCATTCCTCAGATAATTCCCGAAGAATACTTAACTTGATCCATTGTGTAGCTAAAACGTCTACCCCGGCTCTCATGGTGGCATTGGACGCCAAAAAGGCGTTCGATCATCTCCATTGGAAATACGTCTTTTCGGTATTGGAACAGATGGGGTTCGATGGGCCAATCCTCTGTGTACTGAAAGCCTTATACTCTTGCCCATCTGCTAGGGTTTTCGTTAATGGTACCTTATCTTATCCCTTTCGCCTGTCCCATGGTACCTGTCAGGGGTGCCCCTTGTCCCCCCCGTTGGCTCAGGCAATTAGGGAATCGGGAATGATTTCCTTGTATGAGGACATTATTCTGTCTCTATTCAACCCCTCCACCTCGCTCCCGGCCGCCCTGTCCCTCTTGAATTGTTTTGGTGCAACTTCATATTACAAACTAAATGCTCTCAAATCACAAGTTTTACCTCTAAATATACCACCCTCTCTGCTACAGGCCCTGACTACTAGGTTTCCCTTGGATTGGCAACCTAAGATTTGGTATTTGGAAATTACCCTGACCCTGTCCATTTCACAGCTGTATTCCTTCACTTACCTCCCATTTTTAGCCACTATGGAGCGTGACCTAGCTGCTATGTCCAAGGTGGAGATTTCCTGGGTGGGTAGAGTAGCTGCTTTCAAAATGTCCACACTCCCAAAACTCCTCTATCTCTTCCGCACATTACCTATTTCACTTCAGGGGTGGATCCAGAGTCTAGTCTCGAGAGGGGCACTATTCGAGTATCAGGCGCTCACGCCCCCTCCGATAGACTTGCATTTGGGGGGTGTGGTGTGATGTCACAAGGGGCGTGGATATGATATCACAACCCCTGCAGCCTGCACCCAGGGTTTGGAGCAAAATGTTCAGAACGCTGGGGCAGTGGAGCACCCCTTTAACCCTTTAAGGACCAAGGGCATACAGGTACGCCTTTGCTCCCTGGTACTTAAGGACCAAGGGCGTACCTGTATCTATCAGCAGGCACCCCGCGCAAATGCCCAGGGGGGTCATCAGACCCCCCCCCCCCCCATGTCGGCGATCGCCGCAAATCGCAAGTGAATTCACACTTGCGATTTGCGGCTGTTCCGGGTCATACGGGTCAATAGTGACCCGGTGACCCAGAAAATAAAGGGTATCGCGGATGTCCCAGACACCCACGATCCCCTTGAAGCAATAGGAGTGAGGTGGCAGAGGTGCCACCCCTCCTATCTCTGCTATTGTTGGTCTAGACGCGACCACCAATAGCAGATCGGGGGCGGAGGAGTTTACTTTCGGTTTCCCCGTCCTGCCCTCCCACAATGATGGGGAAACCAACAGGGACCGGCGCCGAAGTTCCACTTACCCATCGGCGACGGCAGCGGGCGACGATCAGCGGCGGCAGCGGGCGACAATCGGCGGAAGAAGCTCTCCAGATGTTGCTAAACTGCAACTCCCAGCATGCCTAAACAGCAAACAGCTGTCTCTGCATGCTGGGAGTTGTAGTTGTGTACCTCCAGCTGTTGCATAACTACATCTCCCAGCATGCCTTTCGGCAATCAGTACATGTTGGGAGTTGAAGTTTTGCAACAGCTGGAGGCACACTGGTTGGAAAATACTGAGTTAGGTAACAGAACTTAACTGAAGGTTTTCCAACCAGTGTGCCTCTAGCTGTTGCAAAAGTACAACTCCCAGCATGCACGGTCTGTCAGTACATGCTGGGAGTTGTAGTTTTGAAACAGCTGGAGGTTTGTACAGGGTACATTCACACTGGCGTGTTCAGAGTAAGTTTTCTGCTTCAAGTATGAGCTGCGGCAAATTTTTCGCCGCAGCGCAAACTCCTAGCAGTAAATTCACTGTAACCCTCCGCCAGTGTGAACATACCCTAAAAACACTGCATTACACTACACTAACACATAATAAAGGGTAAAACACTACATATACACCCCCTTACACTGTCCCCCCAATAAAAAAAAAAAAACATATTGTACGCAGTGTTTCCAAAACAGAGCCTCCAGCTGTTGCAAAACAACAACTCACAGCATTTCCGGACAGCCACTGATTGTCCAGGCATGCTGGGAGTTTAGCAACAGAGAGATCCAGAGAGCGCAGCAACCTGAACAGATAGCAAGGAGCTAGGGTCAAACTGGAGAGAGAGGCGGCCTTAAATACCCTCTTGCTTGAGATTAGAAGAGTTGAGGCCCTCAATAAAACTTCCCTACACCTGACGGCCTTGAAAACTCTTAGAGACCAACTTAGAGAACATATTTTTGTGGACTATGAAAAAAGGAAATCAAAAGCAGTATATTACGCTTGCTCCGATGAAGCTGGGACACTTCTGGCATCTAAATTAAAGTGAAACACAGTATAACCACAATTCCGTTTTTGTGGGATGTACATAGGAAGGGGAAACTGACAGACCCTAAAGCGATTGCTAATAGATTTATGGGCTTCTACGCTTCTCTCTAGAACCTTCAACATGACTCCTCTACCCCACAACCCTCTATCTCACCTCCTTTCTTCTGTATGCCTTCCTACGCTAACTGCTCAACACTTACAGACATTGAACCAACCACTTAGTTGGGACAAACAAGCTAAAACGATCAGATCCCTCCCAGTAGGGAAGTCTCCAGGCCCTGATGGCCTAACTAATGAGTATTTAAAAAAATTTGCAGAGGTTCTTGGCCCCCCAATAAAAAAAAAAAAACATATTGTACGCAGTGTTTCCAAAACAGAGCCTCCAGCTGTTGCAAAACAACAACTCACAGCATTTCTGGACAGCCACTGATTGTCCAGGCATGCTGGGAGTTTAGCAACAGAGAGATCCAGAGAGTGCAGCAATCCGAACAGATAACAAGGCAACGGAGTGTGGACCTGAACTCACAACCTTTGCACTCCAAAGCAGCAGCTCTAACCACGAGCCCATAGGAGCTGCCTGGAAACAGGACATAGCGACCGCGGTCGTGGTCTTGGCCTGTTTTGACAAAAAGAGAAAGCCCACACGAGGGACTGGAACCAAAGACCGAGCTACCGCTCAGGCTTGCCACAAACACAAACACAAACACAAACACAAACACAGTTACAGTTTGAGTCCCACAGCCTAGTGGTTAGAGCAACCACCTTGCAGTGCATAGGTTGTGTGTTTGAGTCTTGTGAACCCCCTGAGACTGAATTGAGAGACAGAAGGTAACAACAGCTGGCACCAGTTGGTTTAAAATAAAAAAATAGCTTTCCACCAGAGTATCCCTTTATGATCCGCAACTAACTCCTTTATCTGTTTGTGGTTTGACTAAACTTACATCTAAAAAGTGGGACGAGAACCAGCCACCAACTGGTTCACATTCTTTAGATCTAGTGATGAGCGGCATAGGCCATATTCGAATTCACGATATTTCGCTAATATTCCTCGCATATTCGTTATTTGCTTTTTTTCTACATATGCAAAAATTTATGCGCATATTCGTGAATATTGAGCCCTCCAGTGAACTGTGACTAGTGCATTAACTCTGTGATTTTTAGCACATTGAAACCAAAAGGCCCGTTGTGGTTTATGGGGATCTCATGACATGTAAAACAGTAAGATAAGCAGGACTGTCTCAGCAGCACAGTGTAATGGGAGACCACCACTGGTTTGAGTCCTGGGGTGGGACAGGGTGTTACAGTGTTGTGGTTAAACTTTACTTTCCTAGAAAAGCTGCTGAGTTGCCCATAGCAACCAATCAGATTGCTTCTTTAATTTCTGAAAGAAGAAATCTGATTGGTTGCTATGGGCAACTCAGAAACTTTTCCTCTGGACAGGTTTTGATAAATCTTCCTCTATGGGGAGATTCATCAAAACCAGTGTAGAGGAAGAGTTGTGCAGTTGCCCATAGCAACCAATCAGATTGCTTCTTTCATTTTTGAAAAGCCCTCTGAAAAATGAAGGAAACTTTTCCTCTGGACAGGTTTTAATAAATCTCCCTCTATAAGGCCTCTGAAAAATTAAGGAAGCAATCTGATCGGTTGCTATAGGCAACTCAGAAACTTTTCCAGGAATGTAAAGTTTAACCATAACACTGTAACACTCTGTCCTACCCTGGGACTTGTACCAGTGGTGGTCTCCCATTCCAATGTGTTGCTGATCTTACTGTTTTACATGGTGCAAGATCCCCATAGACCACAATGGGCCTATTAGTTTAAATAGGCAAAAAATCACAGAGTTAATGTACTAGTCATAGTTCCTATACCATTAAAGAAGGGAGGGCTCAATATTCGCGAATATGCGCATACATTTAAACAGTAAGATAAGCAGGACTGTCTCGACAGCACAGTGGAATGGGAGACCACCACTGCTTCGAGTCCCGGGGTGTTACAGTGTTGTGGTTAAACTTTACTTTCCTGGAAAAGCTGCTGAGTTGCCAATAGCAACCAATCAGATTGCTTTTTTCATTTTTGAAAAAGCCTCTGAAAAATGAAAGAAGCGATCTGATTGGTTGCTATGGGCAAATCAGAAACTTTTTCTCTGGACAGGTTTTGATAAATCTCCCTCTATGGGGTAGATTCATCAAAACCAGTGTGCCTAAACCAGTGTGCCACATACCTAAAAATAAGTAGTGTGCTTTTTTGTACCTGTTAATCTGAAACAAACCTACATACAGTGAAAGGCCAGGGAATAGTAACAACCGGCTGGTGTGTTACGAAAATACGTTTTCCAAGTGTACTATAGAGCCTTTTTAGTACACTTGCTACATCTAAGTAGTGTACTTTTTTGAGCCTGTTAATCTGCAACAAGTCAACATACAGTGAAAGACGTGTAGTGAAGGGTATTTTACTCCCCTTGTACACGCCCTAAGTATGTCAGGCATAGAATCGCCAGGATGTGCTCAGAGGAGTGGCAGAGGCCTAAATTTATCAGGCAGAGGTCGCAGCCAACTAGGGGCGAGTGGCAGCAGGAGTCGCAGCGAGAGGCCTGAGCTCCCAGTATCAGCTACCGGTCGTGTCTCTACCGACAACCCATCTGTCGTCGTTGATTGGTTGACGCGGTCATCCACTTCATCACGTCAAGTAACATCTGATACCCTCACAACTCTCAGATCCGGGAGCAGTCCCTGTCCCCAAATTGCCTCTGTCATATGCTGTCCCTCCCCTAAAGAATTATCTCAGCTCCACTAATCAGTCAGGAAGATGTATTAGATGATGTCAGCAGCTACTGCCCAGCCAAGAAGTGGAGTAGGCATCTGCCCTTTCCTACGCTAGGCAGGCAATTATTGATGAGTAGTGCGACGTGGGAGGTGGTGTTTCTAGCATTCAGTGTCCTGAATCATATACTGTTGAGGAACCTGAGGAGGACATCAGTGACGAGCAGACAGAACTCGATGATGATGAAGCCGATTGCACTTGGGAGCCGGGTGCAGAGGGGGCTTCATCATCATCAGCAGAAGAGGGTTGCAGGTTGCCCGTGAAGCAGAAGATGAGCCAGCAAGGTGGTAGCATGGTTGGAAATTCAGAAGTGGAAATTCAGGAGCCAAATGTTCCCGGGGTAGGCCACCTGCTTCGCGGCAGCCTACCTTCCAGGGAGGTAGTGGAACAGGAGTTCCTGGAGACGGCGGCAGTAGCAGTCGATTATTGCACACTGTTGGTGGTAAAATCAGATACTCGGCGGTCTGGCAGTTTTTCATCAAATATCCGGAGGAAGTTAACACAGCCACATACAAGATGTGTAGTCAGAAGGTGAAGCGTGGACAGGGTAGCAATGTTGGCACCACAGCCCTGCGTCAACATATGATGCGCCACCATAAAGTGGCCTGGGACAACCGTGGCTCAGATGTGGTGGTCCAGCCTGCCGCATCACCCAGTGGCACGCCACTCCCTCTTTCAGCCAGTCAAAGGTCCACCACCTCAGGTGAAGGGAGCTGTGTGTCATACCCTCCTTCTGTCGCTCCAGATGCTTCTGCTCTTCCTACTTGTAGTCAGCCATTACTCCAACAATCCATAGGCGAAGCCATGTCCAAGAGACAACAGTATGCACCCACTCATCCAATGCCACAGAAGCTGAATGTCCTCCTTTCCAAGTTGCTGGTGCTCCAGTCCCTCCCATTTTACGTGGTGGACTGCACCTTTCAGAGAATTGAAAGCTTGTGCCGAACCGAGGTGGAGAGTCCCAAGCCGTCATTTCTTTGTGAAGAAGGCAGTACCAGCCCTGTAGAATTTTGTACAAGAGAAGGTGTGCCAGTCCTTGAGCCTGTCGGTGTGTTCAAAAGTGCACGGCAGCGCCGACGTGTGGAGCTGTAACTAAGGGCAGGGAAAATACATGTCTTTTACGGGCCACTGGGTAAATGTGGTTCCTTTACAGCCACAACAGCAACTTTGACAAGTCACACCGCTTCCTCCTCCATGCTCTCGCTCTCAGGCAGTTGGTCCTGTGACCAACTCCGCCTTCTCATCCTTCACCGAGTCCTCGACCTCCACTGCACGTACAAATCTCAGTGGCCCTTCATCGTACCATGTGTGTAGGGCAAGGCGGTGTCACCCTGTTCTTCACATGCTTTGCCTTGGCAAACGGAGTCACACAGGGGAGGAACTGCTAAAATTCATTAGTCAAGAAATCGGAGTATGGCTCACTCCACAAAAACTGGCGCAGAAGCTGAATGTCCTCCTTTCCAAGTTGCTGGTGCTGCAGTCCCTCCCATTTCAAGTGGTGGACTGCACCTTTCAGAGAATTGATGGCTTGTGCCGAGCCGAGGTGGAGAGTCCCAAGCCGTCATTTGTTTGCAAAGAAGGCAGTACCAGCCCTGCATAATTTTGTACAAGAGGTGTGCCAGTCCTTGAGCCTGTCGGTTTGTTCAAAAGTGCAAGGCAGCGCCGATGTCTTTTACGGCCCACTGGGTAAATGTGGTTCCTTTACAGCCACAACAGCAACTTGGAAAGGTCACAGCGCTTCCTCCTCCACGCTCTCGCTCTCGCTCTCAGGCAGTTGGTCCTGTGACAGTGTGCGACTCCGCCTCCTCATCCTCCACCGAGTCCTCGGCCTTCACTGCACATACAAATCTCAGTGGTCCTTCATCGTACCATGTGTCTAGGGCACGGCAGTGTCACGCTGTTCTTGACATGCTTTGCCTTGGCGAACGGAGTCACACAGGGGAGAAACTGCTAAAATTCATTCGGCAAAAAATCGGAGTATGGCTTACTCAACGAAAACTGGAAATGGGAACCATGGTGACCGACAACGGGAAGAACATCGTGTCCGCGATGCGACAAGGAAGTGTGAAACATGCTCCCTGCATGGCACACGTGTTGAATCTGGTTGTCAAGCACTTCCTGAAGTCTTCACCCCATTTGCAAGACATCGTAACAATGGCAAGGAAACTCTGCATGCACTTCAGCCACTCGTACACCGCAAAGCACACCCTCCTTGAGCTGCAGCGTCAGAACGGTATCCCACAACATAGTCTTATTTGTGACATTGCCACACGTTGGAATTCCACCCTCCATATGTTGGACAGACTATACGAACAAAGAAAAGCCATCACCGATTTCTTGATGATCCAAGCAGGGGTACTCCCCTGTGTAACTTCAATGTGTACCAGTGGCAGCTCATACATGACACCTGCCGTTTGCTGAGGCCCTTTGAGTAAGCCACATTATTTGTAAGTTGCCTGGATCACGGGATGATCAATGTAATTCCCCTCCTTCATTGCCTACAACAAATTATTGAAACGATGGCTGGTCACGGCAATGGAGACGTTGCGTCTACATCTCATGGTTACATGAGCCCTGTGGGGGCTGAACTGGAGGAGGAGAATGTGGGGCAAAGTGGAGCACAGTTTAGGTTTGATGACATGGGCAGTGTTTAGGAGCTAAAGGGTTATTATGAGGAAGGCGAGACAGAGGACCCAGACACACCGTGGCAGTATGCAGTGGAGATGGAAGCAGGGAGTTGCTAGCGTACTGACCCCCGAATTGTCATAATTCGTCAGCAGGATGACTTCTGGCTCTCCACCTTATTGGACCCTCGCTACCCTCACAGAATGGGGGCCTTTTTTACACCCACTGAGAGGGAGGACAAACTGACCTACTACAGAGAGATCCTACGTAGTCACTTGGCCGATGCCTATCGGCGACATGGTCCATCCACTCGCAGGTCTCATTCGGGGGGCCCTCTGCGCTCACCTTTCACTGCCATCGCTGCTGTGGAGGGGAGAGTTGGCAGGAGCAGTACCAGCTCCATTATAAACAGCCTAAGTCTACAGTCGCTGATGAGTAGCTTTCTTCATCCGCATAGTGAAGCAACTCATCAACAGCAGGTAGACATGGAGCAGGACCTGAAGCAGCAGGTGGTGACATACCTTGACATGGCCATGCCAACAAACCTTGAAGATCCGCTGGACTTCTGGGCAGCCAAACTTGATTTATGGCCGCAACTAGCAGGGTTTGCCCTGGAAAAACTGTCCTGCGCGGCCAGTAGTGTGCCATCAGACCAAGGCGAACTCGTCTTTCCACGAAAAATGTGGAGAGACTGACCTTTGTGCAGATGAATCAGGCATGGATCAGCCAGGATTTCCACCCACCAATGTCAGATGCCTCAGAATAGATCGACCATGCTTCTCCACCAACACTTCACAATTATGGTTATGAAACCCTCTTGGGTTATCAATTAGGGTTATAAAACCCTCTTCGGTACTGCGAATGCCTGCTCCTTAGTGATCCTGTGTCTTTTAGGAACTACTTGCCTCACTGATGCTTCTGGCCTTGGGCCTTTAATTTTTGGATGTTTAGCAATGGCTAAATACATGCTTAATGCAAATTTCAACATTGATCTTTAAATGTAAGGGGTTATAAAACCCTCTTGGGTACTGCGAATGCCTGCTCCTGACTGATCCCGTTTCTTTCAGGAACCATGTGCCTCACTGATACTTCTGGCCTTGGGCCTTTAATTTTTGGATGTTTGCAGTAGCTACATAAATGCTTAATTGAAATTTAAAAATTGATTGGGCAATGTAAGGGGTTATGAAAGCCTCTTGGGTACTGCTGATGCCTGCTCCTGACTGTGTGTTTCAGGAACTACTTGGCTTATTGATGCTTCTGGGCTTGGGCCTTACATTTTTGGATGTTTAGCACGAGCTAAAAACATGCTTAATATAAATTTCAACATTGATATTTCAATGTAAGGGGTTATGAAACCCTCTTAGGTACTTCTGATGCCTGCTCCTGACTGCTCCTGTTTCTTTCAGGAACTACTTGGCTTACTGATGCTTCAGAGCTTGAGCCTTAAATTTATGGATGTTTTGCACTAGCTTACATACATGCTTAATTGAGATTTCAACATTGATCTTTCAATCTTAGGGGTTATGAAATGTGTTCTGCTGATGCCTTTTCCTGACCGTGTCTTTCAGGAACTAATTGGCTTACTGATGCTTCTGAGCTTGGGCCTTACATTTTTGGAGGGTAGCACTACCTAACATGCATCTTCAATAGAGATTTCAACATTCACCTTTTACTTTTAGTGGTTGTGAGCCCCTCTTGTGTACTCATGCTGCTTCCTGCTCCACTCTGTCAGCATGTTGGTCCTGTGACAGTGTTTGACTCCACCTCCTCATCCTCCACCATGTCCTCAGCTTCCACTGCCCAGACAAGTCTCAGTGGTCCTTCAGCATACCATGTATACAGGGTATGGTGGTGTCACGCTGTTCTTCACATGGTTGGAAACAATGGCTGGTCAGGGCTATGGAGACATTGCGCCTACATCTCATGGCCACATGAGCCCTGTTGGGGCTTGTTAGATTTGGCCCTTTGTAATCACACGCCGGGGTCCGGGACACTAAAACTTGGGAGTTAAAAGTTCAATTTAGAAATCATTAATTTAAATTTCAAAATCTTAAATTTAAATAAAAAAATCATACATTTCAATGGTTTCTTCATGCTTCAGCCAACTCCAGGCTGTGTCATTCAGGCAATATATGGATTACTGATACTGCTGCTGGGTCTGGGACAGAAAATTTTGTTATGGTACCACGAGCTATCCAAAATCTTCATTTTAAATTTCAAAAATTCTTGTGTTTTTTTTCTTGGGGATTGTAAAGCCCTGGGGTGTCCTCATGCTTCAGCCAACTCCAGGATGTGTCATTCAGGCAATATATGGCTTACTGATACTGCTGCTGGGCAGAGTCTGGGAATAAAAATGTTGTTATGGTATGTAGCACAGACTGTTAGGAATGGATTGCTGGGTATGTATTATACATTCTACAGACTAGTGTAACCAGCAGACTATTTGTTGGGACCTCACAGGACTTGAACTCACAATCTCTGTGCTCCAAGTTGGCTGTTCTAACCACTAGGCTTTGGGACTCGAACTCTAGCTATAGCACGCCTGAGTAGTAGCTCGGTCTTTGATTCCAGTCCTCCTCTGTGGGCTTTCTCTTTTTGTCAAAACAGGCCAAGACCACGGTCGCTATGTCATGTCATGACATGCTGATGATGGTGCAACGGTGATGGTTGGGTGGGGGTGTGGTTTGAAGGGCTTGAGACAATTGTGGTTGGTAGTGGAGCCACTTCTCTTGATATATAAATATTAACAAAATAATTAAAACCTGCCTTTTTCAACCTTATGCCAAATCCCACTGCTCTACCCACCTCAGCAGACTCAACACCACTTTTGGCAGATCTACAACCTCAACATCCTCCATCAGTGAAAGGGGTGCACCTGCCTCCACCTTTCACAATCCCCTCCAACAACTTACCTCAACATCATATGCTCCCAAGACACTGGACCACCATGTGCTCTTCTTGACATCAACCTCTGGTGCAACAATCTATTCCCTCTGACTGCTGCTGTTGCCTTTTATAGCTCGAGATCACTTTCAGAGTCTTCACAGTACTTGAACTAACAACCTGTGTGTTCCAAGGGAGCTGCTCTAACCACAAGGATATGGGAGCTGCCTGTAAACTAAATGGGGCGAACAAGGTTTTGGCCCGTTTTGGCAAACAGAGAAACTGCACAGAGGGGGAAGGGCAACCTAAGACCAAGCTAGCTCTCAGCTTACCTTATTGAAAGCCCTGACAGCCCATTAACCTTGCCATTTTGCAGCGCAAAGCTCATGGGTTCAAATCCCCTGATGTCTGCTACATCGGTTGAATGCAGGCATCATGGGTTTCAACCCCATGGTAGAAGAATGTGAACCAGTTTGTGGCTAGTTCTCGTCCCACTTTTTAGATGTAAGTTTTGTCACACCATAGAGAGATCAATGAGTTAGTTGTACTGCACTGCAAGGTGGCTGCTCTAACCACTAGGTTGTGTGACTCAAACTGTAGCTACATAGGACAAGCCTGAGCGGTAGCTCGGTCTTTGGTTCCAGTCCCCCGTGTGGGCTTTATCTTTTTGTCAAAACAAGCCAAGACCACAGTCGCTAGGTTATGTTTCCAGGTGGCTCACACTGGTTAGTGGTTAGAGGTGCTGAGGGTGTGAGTTCAAGTTCACACTCTATAGCTATGCTATCTGTTGTGCTTGCTCTGCTCCTTAGATCTGTCTGAATTAAAATGTGGGAGCAGAGCAAGCCCGACAGGTAGAGTTTGGAAACAGAGGATGCCGAGGAAAGCCTTTTTGGGGGAAGTGGCTAACAGTCATGGATCCAGGTGTCAGAGAAGCATATACGGTGCAGGTGAGTTGCTGATATGGAAGTGAGTGCTCCTGAGTGGGTGGTCTCGTCCTATGTATGCTGTTATATCACAACTGACAAGTAAAATTAATGAAAAAATTTTTACTAGATTTTCTTACCTCTACATACAGTGAAAGGCCAGGGAAAACCAATCACTGGCAGTTGATTTATGAAAATACGGTTTCCAAGTGTACTGTAGCGCATATTTTTGCCTTCATATGTGCAAACCACATACCTACATCTAAGTAGTGCACTTTTTTGTACCTGTTAATCTTTAACAAGCCTACATACAGTGAAAGGCCAGCGAAAACGAATCACTGGCTGTTGTTTCATGAAAATACATTTTCCAAATGTACTGTAGTGCATTTTTTTGCCCTCAAACATGCAAACCACATACCTACATCTAAGTAGTGCACTTTTTTGTACCTGTTAATCTGTAACAAGCCTACATACAATGAAGGGCCAGGGAAAACTAATCACTGGCTGTTGTTTTATGAAAATACGTTTTCCAAGTGCGATTTTTTTTTGCCCTCATACGTGCAAACCACATACCTACATCTAAGTAGTGCACTTTTTTGTACCTGTTGATCTGTAACAAGCCTACATACAGTGAAGGGCCAGGGAAAACTAATCACTGGCTGTTGTTTTATGAAAATAAGTTTTCCAAGTGCACTGTAGCGATTTTTTTGGCCCTCATACGTGCAAACCACATACCTACATTAGTGTTGAGTGGCATAGGCTATATTCAAATTCGCGATATTTCACGAATATATGGACGAATATTGGTCATATATATACGCAAAATTCGCATATTCGCAATATTCGCGTCCTTTTTTTTATTATGTGCCATAAAATTTGCATTCACATTGACCATAAAATTGGCATGCGCATGCGCAATATCGCGTGATAAAAGAGCTATAAGAAGGGAGGGATCAATATGCATGAAAATTTGCATATGTGAATATTCACATACGCGAATTTCCGCATATGCTAATTTTCGTATATGTGAATTTTCGGGTGCCCGCTGTTCTGACACAGTAACTTGTATTGGAGCCTTGTTTACTCCATAAGCTGGAAGCAGGGAGGGATAATCACTGTGATGTGTACTGGAAAAAAAATTTGAATATTTTAATTGCGAATATTTAGCGCTATATTTGCAATATTCGAAAATTCGCGAATATGCGATATTCACGATAAATATTCGTATTGCTAATATTCACACCCAACACTAACCTACATCTAAGTAGTGCACTTTTTTGTACCTGTTAATCTGTAACACGCCTACATACAGTGAAAGGCCAGGGAAAACTAATCAATGGCTGTTGTTTTATGAAAATACGTTTTCCAAGTGTACTGTTGCACATTTTTTTGCCTTCATCCGTGCATAACACATACCTACATCTAAGTAGTGTACCATTTTGTACCTGTTAATGTGTCAAGGGCCTACACACTGTGAAAGTCCAAGCAAAAGTAAACACTAGCTAGTGTTTTAGAAAAATACATTTTCCAAGTGTACTGTAGCGCATTTTTTTGCCCTCATACGTGCATACTACATAGCTACATCTAAGTAGTGTACCATTTTGTACCTGTTACTCTGTCAAGGGTCTACATACTGTGAAAGTCCAAGCAAAAGTAATCAAAGTCTGTTTTTTTTAACAAAAATACAGTTTTTAGGCTTATTGTAGGTAATTTTTCTGCCCTCATCAGTGCATATCACATACCTACATCTAAGCAGTGTACTATTTTGTACCTGTTAATCTGTCAAGGGCCTACATACTGTGAAAGGACAGAAAAATGTATTCACGGGCTGGTGTTTTACAAAAATACAGAGTTTTTAGGTGTACTGTAGCGCATTTTTCTGCTGCCCTCATCAGTGCATAAATCATACGTACATCCAAGTAGCGTACTATTTTGTACCTGTTAATCTGTTAAGGGCCTACCTACTGTGAAAGTCCAAGCAAAAGTAATCACCGGCTGGTGTTTTGCAAAAATACGTTTTCCAAGTGTACTGTAGTGCATTTTTTGCCCTCATACGTGCATACCACAACCTACATCTAAGTAGTGCACTTTTTTGGACCTGTTAATCGGTAACAAGCCTACATACAGTGAAAGGCCAGGGAAAACTATTCACTGGCTGTTGTTTTATGAAAATACGTTTTCCAAGTGTACTGTAGCGCATTTTTTTGCCCTAAGTAGTGTACCGTATTGTACATGTTATCTGTCAAGGGCCTACATACTGTGAAAGGACAACTAAAAGTAATCACCGGCTGGTGTTTTACAAAAATACTGAGTTTTTAGGCGCATTGTAGCGCATTTTTCTCATAAGTGCATACCGCATATGTGCATGTAAGTAGTGTACTATTTTGTACCTGTTAATCTGTCAAGATCCTACATACTGTGAAAGTCAAGCTAAAAGTACTCATCGGCTGGTGTACTCAGATACAGTGATACCTCGGTTCACAAACTTAATTCGTGAACTGACTCTGGTCGCGAACCGAATTGGTCGCGAACCGAGGCACATTTTCCCATTTTCATGACTAAGAGCGCATTCAGCGCTTGAAACGCCTTACTTGTATCCTCCTTGTATCCTCCTTGTCTTATGGATTAAAATTCTTTTATCTGCACGAGCTGGATCCATCTCTCTCTGTTCTTCACATTTTCCCATAGGGTTCAATGTAAATCCGGTTAATCCGTGCTGACCTTTTTTGGGGGGTTTTTGAAGCACAAAAATATGAAACTAATTACAATACACATTATAACAGTATAGTAATGTATAAAGAGAGGACACTAACCTTGCTTGAGATGACTTCTGGCATGGAGGAAGGCAGGTGGGAGGCAGTTATTGTTTGGAGGGAGAGTCCCCCTCCATAAGGACATCAGGGGGATCTCCTTCAGGGGTTTCCTCTCTCCTTTGTCTCCTAGCTGCAGGCTCAGTTTTTCTGAAAAATCTGTCCAATGTCACTTGTCTCTTCCTGCGCTGCATAACCCTCCAGAAATGAGAGACCACATTATCATTCATAAGATTTAACACTCTGTTCGTGACGGTTATGTTGGGGTGGTGCTTTTCAAAAAAATCATGGCACTCATTCCATTTTTGCATAATAGATTTTATGGTATCACTGCTAACCTCCTCCCTTTCTTCCTCTTCCTCAGTGGAATGCTCCTCAAGAAGTGCCTTCTGCTGCTCACTGTTGGGTTCAGAAAGTTCTTCCGTGGTCTGCTCCTCCCTATGTTCCTCAACAAGCTCTTCCACATCAGCACCATCAACGTCCAGACCCATACTCTTGCCCATGGACACAATTTCCTCCAATACCTCTGCATCAGACCCTTCAAAGTCATGTTCACGTTCAGCGACACATTCTGGCCACAGTTTCCTCCAGGCTGAATTTAGGGTTCGGGGAGTGACCTCTTCCCAGGCTTTGTCAATGAGGTAAATGCAGTGGACAACATTGAAATGTTTCTTCCAGAAGTCTTTCAAAGTCAAAGACGTCTCTTCGGTGACATTAAAACACCTAGTGAAGAGCGCATTTGTGTACAGCTTCTTGAAGTTGCAGATGACTTGCTGGTCCATGGGCTGCAGAAGTGGTGTTGTGTTGGGGGGGAGGAACTTTACCTTGATGAAGTCATACTCAGCATCCACCAAGGCTGGAGGGTGTGCCGGGGCATTGTCCATCAGAAGAAGGCACCTTTCAGGCAGCTGGTTATCAGAAAGAAATTTTCTGACGGTGGGTGCAAACACCTCGTGCAGCCATTCCATAAACAATGGCCTTGTGACCCAAGCTTTGGCATTGGCTCTCCACATGACGGGCAGTCTGGCCTTGTTCACATTTTGTTCCCTAAATACACGAGGGGTCTGAGAATGGTACACCAGTAGTGGTTTAATTTTCAGATCGGTGCTTGCGTTGGCACACAGCAAAAGGGTCAATCTGTCCTTCATGGGCTTGTGTCCTGGTAGTGCCTTTTCCTCCTATATAGGTTCTGTTCGGCATTTTTTTCCAGAAGAGCCCTATTTCATCACAGTTGAACACTTGTTGAGGGACGTATCCTTCTGTCTTCATGAATTCCGCAAAGTTTAACTTGTAGGCTTCTGCTGCTGCCTTGTCAGAACTGGAAGCCTCACCATGTCTAATCACACTGTGGATGCCACTTCTCCTGTGGAATTTTTCAAACCACCCCTACTGGCTTTAAATTCGTCACTTGCTGCACTTGTAGAGGGGCTTCTTTGCAGTAAATCCCTGTGCAATTTCCTGGCTTTCTCACAGATCATAGCTTCACTAATGCTATCACCTGCCAGCTGTTTCTCATTCAACCACACCAACAAAAGTTTTTCCACCTCTTCCAGCACTTGCGTCCTCTGCTTGGTTAACATTGTTACTCCTTTTGCAACATCAGCTCCTTTGATGGCGGCTTTGTTTTTCAGAATAGTCGAGATTGTTGACTTTGCCATCTTGTACTCCGAGGCCAGATCAGTCACACGAATACTACGGTCATGCTTTTCTATAATTTCCTTCTTCAGCTCAATGGTTATTTTCTTCACAACCTTGCTGTCACCTTTACTACTGCTCTGTACTTTCTTTTTGCCACCATGCTTGTGCTGCACATTCTTGTCACCTGCATTTCCACTTTGCACATTGTCACTTGCATTTCCACTTTGCACATTGTCACCTGCATTTCCACTTTGCACGTTGTCACTTGCATTTCCACTTTGCACATTGTCACTTGCATTTCCACTTTGCACATTGTCACCTGCATTTCCCCTTTGCACATTGTCACTTGCATTTCCACTTTGCACATTGTCACCTTCATTGCTGCTTCTTGTGTCCAGTGAACTGTACAATACAGTAAGTACAGTACTGTAGTACAGTACAGTACTGTATGTGCTAAAAAGCACACCAAAAATCAAAAAATCACTTAAAATGTTTGCAGAGTATTCACAGTACTTCTTTCTGTTTCCTTCTCTCCACGGTCTTCCTACAGCAAGTCACGACCATGTGACAGCCTGGAAATAGCATTAAAATGGCCGCGGCTCCTGTTCGTGAACCGAGGCGGAGTTCGTGAACCGGAGCACTTTTTTATGAACTTTTCTGTTCGTGAACCGAGTTGTTTGTAAACAGAAGAGTTCGTGAACCGAGGTATCACTGTACTTTTTAAGTGTACTGTAGAGCATTATTCTGCCCTCATCAGTGCATACCACATGCCTACATCTAAGTGTTGTACTATTTTGTTCCTGTTAATCTGTTAGGGCCTACATACTGTGAAAGGCCAGCCAAAGTGCACACCTGCTGCTGTTCTAGACAAATACTGTTTTAAGCGTACTGAAGCATATTGTACTCCCCTCATATGCACACTAAGTATGTCAGGCAGAGAAGTGCCATGACGTGCACAGAGGAGTGGCAGAGGCCTAAATCCTTCAGGCAGAGGTCGCAGCAGACTAGGGGCGAGTGGTCGCAGGAGTCGCTGCGAGAGGCCTGAGCTCCCGTTATCAGCTAGCGGTCGTGTCTCAACATGCAACCCATCTGCCGTCGTCGATTGGTTAACACTTATTTAATCACAAGTGACATCTGACACCCCCAGTCAACAGTCAGTGGTTTCTTCAGACACAACCCTCAGTTGGCATGGCCTGGGAGCAGTCCCTGTCCTCCCATTGCCTCTGTCCTATGCTGTTCCCTCTCCTACAGAAGTATCTCTGTCCTATGCTGTTCCCTCTCCTACAGAAGTATCTCTGTCCTATGCTGTTCCCTCTCCTACAGAAGTATCTTATGCTGTGGGTTCAACTCCACTATTCACTGAGGACAATCTAATAGAGGACAGTCAGCAGCTACTGCCCAGCCAAGAAGTGGAGGAGACTTGCGCGGCTTCCTCCTCTAGGTGGGCAAGTAGTGATCAGGAGAGTTACATGGGAGCGATTATTTTTATGTATTGAGCGTGCATAGCATGCTTGCTCAATACATGATATTAAGCGTGCATAGCATGCTGGCTCATTGCATGTATTGAGCAAGCATGCTATGCATGCTCAATATCTGGTATTGAGCCAGCATGGTATGCACGCTCAATTTCATGTAATTAGCCAGCATGGTATGCACGCTCATTTTCATGTAATGAGCCAGCAGGCTATGCACGCTCATTATAAGGAATTGAGCAAGCATGCTATGCACGTTTATTTTCATGTATTGAGCGTACATGTAATGAGCCAACATGGTATGCACGCTCAATTTCAGGTATTGAGCCAGCATGGTATGCACGCTATAGATGAGCGAACTTTTCAAAAATTCGATTCGGCCGAAAAGTTCGTTTCGATCCGAATTTGTTTACGGCGAATCGAAATTAAAAAAGGCTATTTCTAGCCTACATACAGCCTCTATGGGGGTATAGAACACTTTGCTGTGTCCTAAAACGCATATGGAATATGCTGGGGTAGTGAAATAATACTGTTATTCAGAATAGCATGCAGATTACCGGCATCGCTCTTAGAATCACTGCCCCACAGCAGCACAATGACAGAGCCTGGTGGTGGCATCAGTGTCAGGAGACCATATAGTGACTGAATGACATAGCATGGACATGTTGGCAGCAAGAGGAGACCATTTAGTGGCTGAATGGCACAGCGTGGAGTTGGCTGATGCACTAGTACACTACACACCAGGGCTTCACAATCCCCCCCCCCAAAAAAAAAAAACAACACAATATATGACATTTTTGACAAATATTTCTCATTGGTAGCACCCACTATCCAAAAATTTGAAATTAACAGACCCAGGCCCCACCTCTGCGGCATCAGTAACCCATATATTACCTGAAGGACACAGCCTGGAGTTGGCTGATGCACCAGTACACACCAGGGCTTCACAATCCCCCCTCCTAAAACAACACAATGAGAAATTTTGTCAAAGATTTCTCATTGGTAGCACCCGCTATCCAAAAATGTGAAATTTCCAGAACCAGGCCCCACTCCTGCGGCATCAGTAACCCATATATTGCCTGCATGACACAGCCTGGAGTTGGCTGATGCAAGAGTACACACCAGGGCTTCACAATCCCCCCCCCCCCCCTCAAAAAAAACAACAACACAATATATAAAATTTTTGACAAAGATTTCTCATAGGTAGCACCCGCTATCCAAAAATGTTCAATTTCCAGACCCAGGCCCCACCTCTGCGGCATCAGAAATCCGTATATTGCCTGAAGAACACAGCCTGGAGTTGGCTGATGCACCAGTACACACCCGGGCTTCACAATCCCCTCCAAAAAACAACAAAATTTTTGAAATTTTTTTAAAGAAATACCTTTGTGTAAGAACAAGCGCATATCCAACAGTTCACAATACTCTATAATGCAGGACGGTGGACCACCCAAAGACATTCTTCTCAAAAATAATAAACCACACAATGTTTGAATTTTTTTTTTACAAAAACTAATTCAATATGTGTGTAAGCGCATCTGTCTCCAAAAGATCAGATCACCAAAGGACTTTTTTCGCCCAAAATGATGAAGCAGAGTTAATCCCTGTCCGTTTTTTTATTATTAAAAAATCACACGCAACAAGTGTTCCGTTGAGTAACGATTAGCATTATTGAAAATTAAATTTTATTACTGAAAAAATTATCAGTAAATAAAAAAAAAAACACTACTCAAGAGTGTTTAATTACCCCATACATTACACCAGGAGCAGTCAAGAGTAGGCCTCAGCAGTACCCAAGAGGCTTTAATAACCCCCTACCTTTGCACGATCAATTGTGAGATCGAGCAATACCAGGTGTGTTATGCCCTCAGATTTCCGGGGCCACCGGCGCGCTGCACTAAACGGATTACCGTGTCTCTATCTTTCATCGACCGGTGCTGGTAACCCGCTAACTCCCGGAAAGGTAAGCTGCCGCGAAGCAGGTGGTCTCCGCCGGGCACGTTTGGCTCCAGAATTTCCACTACTGCCACACCACGCTGACTGCCAACCGTGCTACCGCCTTGCTGACTCAAGGGCAACCTGCAACTCTCTTCTACAGATGATGAACCCCCCTTCTCCTGAGATCGAGCAATAACAGGTGTGTTATGCCCTCAGATGTCCGGGGCCGCTGGCACGCTTCACTGAACGGATTAGGGAGTGTCCATCTTTTTTGGTAGCACCCGCAATCCAAAAATTTTTTATTCCCAGACCCAGGCCCCTCCTCTACGGCATCAGGAACCCATAGATTGCCTGAAAGACACAGCCTGGAGTTGGCTGATGCAAGAGTACACACCCGGGCTTCACAATCCACCCCAAAAAAACGCAAAATGTTATTGAAATTGTCTGACAAAATACCTGTTCTTTTAAAACAAGCGCATATACAGCAGTTCAGAAGACTCTATAATGCAGGATGGTGGACCACCAAAAGACATTCTTCTCAAAAATAATAAACCACACAATGTTTGAAATTTGGTTAAAAAAATTATTACATGTGTGTAAGCGCATCTGTCTCCAAAAAATCAGATTACAAAAGGATTCTAATTCGCCAAAAATGATTAAGCAGAGTTAATCCCTCTCCATCTATTTATTTTTTTTCTCATTAAAAAATCACACGCAACAAGCGTTCTGTTGTGTAACGGTTAGTATTCTGCAAAATTCAATTTTATTACTGATAAAATTATCAGTAAATTTAACAATAACGCTACCCAAGAGTGTTTAATTACCTCATACATTGCACCAGGAGCAGTCAGGAGTAGGCCTCAGCAGTACCCAAGAGGCTTTAATAACCCCTTACTTTGCCTGATCAATTGCGAGATCGAGCAATAACAGGTGTGTTATGGCCTCAGATGTCCTGGGCCGCATTAGCGCTCCACTGAACGGATTAGCGTGTCTCTATCTTTCAAGGACAGGTGCGCGTTGCACGCTGAAACCAGTTTGTGATAGGGATCTGGGATTGCAATTATTTATCCTTTAAACGAGGAATTACCAGTAAGTGAGGGTCATAAACTGGCGTTGATTAAGTCCCTGCCATTTGTACACACCGCCCGTCGCTATAAGCGATTGGATTAGTTAGTGAGTTGGTTAGTGAGGTCCTCGGATCGGCCCAGGCAGGGTAGGAGAAGGCCCTGGCAGAGTGCCGAGAATTTAACGATCATTGTTGAAATTTGCATTAAGTATGTATTTAGCTACTGCTAAACATCCAAAAATTTAAGGTCCAAGGCCAGAGGCACCAGGGAGGCAAGTAGTTCCTGAAAGACACAGAATGAGTCTGGATCATGCATTTGTATCCAAGAGGTTTTCATAACCCCTTACATTTAAAGATCAATGTTTACATTTGCATTAATCATGTATTTAGCTACTGCTAAACTTCAAAAAATTATAGGCCCAAGGCCTGAGGCACCAGGGAGGCAAGTAGTTTGTGAAAGACACAGAATGAGTCTGGAGCAGTCATTCGCAGTACCCAAGAGGGTTTCATAACCCCTTACATTTAAAGATCAATGTTGACATTTGCATTAAGCATGTATTTAGCTACTGCTAAACTTCAAAAAATTATAGGCTTAAGGCCAGAAGCATCAGTTATCCCCATATTAGGAGCATAGTTGTCCCCCAGATTAGGCAGCATAGATGTCCCCCAGATTAGGCAGCAAATTTCTGAATTCATCTTTTAATCTTAGGGATTGTGAAGGACTAGTGTCTACTCATGCTGCTGCCAACTCCTGGCTGTGCCATTCAGCCACTATATGGTCTCCTCATGCTGCCAGCACCTCCACGCTGTGTCCTTCAGCCACTATATGGTCTCCTCATACTGATGCCACCTCCAGGCTCTGTCATTGTGCCGCTCTGCGGCAGTGATTCTAAAAGTGATGCCGGTAATCTGCATGTTATTCTGAATAACAGTATTATTTCACTACCCCAGCACACTCCATATGCGTGTTAGAACACAGCGAAGTGTTCTATACCCCTATTGAGGCTCTCTGTAGGCCAGAAATAGCCGTTTTTAATATAGTTTTGCCGCGAATAAATTCGTATCGAAACACATTTTTTCGGAAAATTATAGTTCATGATAGTACACTACTCAGGTATAGGTATGTGATATGCACTTATCAGGACAGAAAAATGCGCTACAGTAAGCTTTAAAAAAGTATTTGAGTACTATACCAGCCGGTGAGTACTTTTGCCTTTCACAGTATCTTGGCCCCTGACAGATTAACAGGTACAAAATAGTACACTACTTAGACTTGGGTATGTGGTATGCACTCATTAAGGCAGAAAAAATGCCCTAGAGTATGCTTAAAAAGCTTATTTTTGCACAACAACAGCAGTACACAGTCGCTGTGTACTAAACCCAAAATTGCATACTCTCACAGACTGTTAGGAATGGATAGCTGTATATGTATTATACATTCTACAGACTAGTGTAACCAGCAGACTATTTGTTGGGACCTCACAGGACTTGAACTCACAATCTCTGTGCTTTAAGATGGCGGCTCTAACCACTAGGCCGTGGGACTCGAACTCCATCTACTCCACGCCTGAGTAGTAGCTCGGTCTTTGGTTCCAGTCCCTCCTCTGTGGGCTTTCTCTTTTTGTCAGGCAAAGACCACGGTCGCTATATGGTCTTCTCATGCTGCCAACACCTCCACGCTGTGTCATTCAGCCACTATATGGTCTCCTCATGCTGCCAACACCTCCATGCTGTGTCATTCAGCCACTATATGGTCTCCTCATGCTGCAACACCTCCACGCTGTGTCATTCAGCGACTAAATGGTCTCCTCATGCTGCCAACACCTCCACGCTGTTTCATTCAGCCACTATATGGTCTCCTCATGCTGCCAACACCTCCACACTGTGTCATTCAGCCACTATATGGTCTCCTCATGCTGCCAACACCTCCACGCTGTGTCATTCAGCCACTATATGGTCTCCGCATGCTGCCAGCACCTCCATGCTGTGTCATTCAGCCACTATATGGTCTCCTCATACTGCCAACACCTCCATGCTGTGTCATTCAGCCACTATATGGTCTCCTCATACTGCCAAAACTTCCACACTGTGTCATTCAGTCACTATATGGTCTCCTCATACTGATGCCACCTCCAGGCTTTGTCATTGTGCCGCTCTGCGGCAGTGATTCTAAAAGCGATGCCGGTAATCTGCATGTTATTCTGAATAACAGTATTATTTCACTACGCCAGCACACTCCCTATGCGTGTTAGAACACAGCAAAGTGTTCTACACCTCTATTGAGGCTCTCTGTAGGCCAGAAATTGCCGTTTTTAATATAGTTTTGCCGTGAATAAATTCGTATCGGAACACATTTTTTCGGAAAATTATAGTTCATGATAGTACACTACTCAGGTATAGGTATGTGATATGCACTTATGAGGACAGAAAAATGCGCTACAGTATGCTTTAAAAAAAGTATTTGAGTACTACACCAGCCGGTGAGTACTTTTGCCTTGACTTTCACAGTATCTTGGCCCTTGACAGATTAACAGGTACAAATTGTACACTACTTAGACTTGGGTATGTGGAATGCACTTATTAAGGCAGAAAAATGCGCTACAGTATGCTTAAAATACGTATTTTTGCACAACACCAGAAGTACACAGTCGCTGTGTACTAAACCCAAAATTGCATACTCTCACATACTATTAGCAATGGGTTGCTGTGTATGTTATTACATTCTACAGACTAGTGTAACCAGCAGACTATTTGTTGGGACCTTACAGAGCTTGAACTCACAATCTCTGTGCTCCAAGTTGGCTGCTCTAACCACTAGGCTGCGGGCCTCAAACTCTAGCTATGGCACGCCTGAGTAGTAGCTCAGTCTTTGGTTCCAGTCCCCCAAACACTGCCCCCCCCCCCCATCTGTGGGCTTTCTCTTTTTGTCAAAACAGGCCAAGACCACGGTCGCTATCTTTTGTTTCCAGGCAGCTACTATGGGCTAGTGGTTAGGGCTGCTGCCTTGGAGTGCAAAGGTTGTGAGTTTAAGTCAATACTCAATTGCCATTCTATCTGTCGGGCTTGCCTGATCTCTTCGAATTAGATCATGGTAGCGGAGCAAGCCGGATGGAATGTGGAAATGGAGTATGCTGAGGAAAGCATGTTTGGGAGAAGCAGCTGATGGTGACGGATCCAGGTGTTTGAGAAGCGTATATGGTGTGGGAGAGGCAGGGAGGCTGATGGTGAAGTTGGGGGTGCAACGGTGTTGGGAAGGGGTGTGGTTTGAAAGGCTGGAGACAATTGTGATTGGTAGTGGAGCCTCTTCTCTTGATATGTATAAAGCCTGATGGGCTGTATTTGTGCGAGGGGCGGAAGTAATTATCGCTCCCTGCACTTCCAGGTGGGGCTCATTGGGAACAGGTGGGGGCGTGTGTATATAACTTCCCCCTCTCCTACAGGGGCGGAGCACGTGTCGTTTGTGGAACCCTCCCAACCCTCCCTTATCTTATTCCTTCACTATAGTGCATGCCCTCTATAGGCGTGCCCTCATTGCGCGGTTATGGCACAACTCAGACCGCTATGCTAGGGTAAGATCTTGTATAGGTATGTAGGCAATCTTTCCTGTCACTAGTACACGTATGGAGCCCCGATCACAAATAAATATTAACAAAAGAATTAAAGCATGCATTTTTCAACCTTATGCCAAATCCCACTGCTCTGCTCACCTCAGCAGACTCAACACCACTTTTGGCATACCTACAACCTTACATCCTCCATCAGTGAAATGGGTGCACCTGCCTCCACAATCCCCTCCAACAACATACACTCCCAAGACCACCATGTGCTCTTCTAGACATCCTCCTCACCACAGTCCATCAACCTCTGGTGCAACAACCCATTGCCTCTGACTGCTGCTTTTGCCTTTTCTAGCTCCAGATCACTTTGAGGGTCTTCACATGACTTGAACTCACAACCTGTGTGTTCCAAGGTAGCTGCTCTAACCACAAGGATATAGGAGCTGTTTGTCAGCTAGATGGTGCGAACAAGGTTTTGGCCTGTTTTGGCAATCAGAGAAACTGCACAGAGGGGGGAAAGGGGGGTTACTCGAACCTAAGACCAAGCTAGCTCTCAGCTTGCCTTATTGAAAGCCCTGACAGCCCACTGGTTAGCCTTGCCATTTTGTAGTGCAAAGCTTATGGGTTTGAATCTCCTGATGTCTGCTACATCGGTTGAATGCAGGCATCATGGGATTCAGCCCCATGGTAGAAGACTGAGGAAATGGCATTACCTGTACTATCCTAATCAAATGTATATGAGTCAGTGATCTAAGGAATGTGAACCAGTTTGTGGCTGGTTCTCGTCCCACTTTTTAGATGTAAGTTTTGTCAAACCACAAAGAGATCAATGAGTTAGTTGCAGATTGTAAAGGGATATTCCGGTGGAAAGCTATTTTTTTTAAATCAACTGGTGCCAAAAAGTATAACAGCTGTTGTCACCTTCTATCTCTCCAATTCAGTCCCAGGTGCTTCACAGGACTCAAACACACAACCTCTGCACTGCAAGGTGGCTGCTCTAACCACTAGGCTGTATGACTCAAACTGTAGCTATATATGGCAAGCCTGAGCGGTAGCTCGGTCTCTGGTTCCAGTTCCCCCGTGTGGGCTTTCTCTTTTTGTCAAAACAGGCCAAGACCACCGTCGCTAGGTCTTGTTTTCAGGCAGCTCACACTGGTTAGTGGTTAGAGCTGCTGCTTATGAGTGCTGAGGTTGTGAGTTCAAGTCCACACTCTATTGCCATGCTAACTGTTGTGCTTGCCCTGCTCCCCAGATCTGTCTGAATTAACTTGTGGAGAAGAGCAAGCCCAACAGGTAGAGTGTGGAAACAAAGGAAGCCTTTTGGGAGAAGTGGCTAACAGTCATGGATCCAGGTGTCAGAGAAGCATATGTGGTGCAGGTGAGTTGCTGATGTGGAAGTGAGCGTTCCTGAGTAGGTGGTCTTGTCCTATGTATGCTGTTATACCACAACTGACATGTAAAATTCATTAAAAAAAATTCTACTAGATTTTCTTACCTCTACATACAGTGAAAGGCCAGGGAAAACTAATCACTGGCTGTTGTTTCATGAAAATGGGTTTTCCAAGTGTACTGTAGTGCATATTTTGAATTCATACATGCAAACCACATACCTACATCTAAGTAGTGCACTTTTTTATACTTGTTAATATGTAAAAAGCCTACATACAGTGAAAGGCCAGGGAAAACTAATCACTGGCAGTTGATTTATGAAAATACGTTTTCCAAGTGTACTGTAGCGCATATTTTTGCCTTCATACGTGCAAACCACATACCTACATCTAAGTAGTGAACTTTTTTGTACCTGTTAATATGTAACAAGCCTACATACAGTGAAAGGCCAGCAAAAACGAATCACCAGCTTTTGTTTCATGAAAATACGTTTTCCAAGTGTACTGTAGCGCTTTTTTTTTTGCCCTCATATGTGCAAACCACATAACTACATCTAAGTAGTGCACTTTTTTGTACCTGTTAATCTGTAACAAGCCTACATACAGTGAAGGGCCAGGGAAAACTAATCACTGGCTGTTGTTTTATGAAAATACGTTTTCCAAGTGTACTGTCATGAATTTTTTTGCCCTCTTACATGCAAACCACATACCTACATCTAAGTAGTGCACTTTTTTGTACCTGTTGATCTGTAACAAGCCTACATACAGTGAAGGGCCAGGGAAAACTAATCACTGGCTGTTTTCTTATGAAAATATGTTTTCCAAGTTTACTGTAGCGAATTTTTTTGCCCTCATACGTGCAAACCACATACCTACATCTAAGTAGTGCACTTTTTTGTAACTGTTGATCTGTAACAAGCCTACATACAGTGAAGGGCCAGGGAAAACTAATCACTGGCTCTTGTTTTATGAAAATATGTTTTCCAAGTGTACTGTAGCAAAATTTTTTGCCCTCATACGTGCAAACCACATACCTACATTAGTGTTGAGTGGCGTAGGCCATATTCAAATTCGCGATATTTCATGAATATATGGACGAATATTCGTCATATATATATGCAAAATTTGCATATTCGCAATATTTGCTGCAACCCATATGCCGTCGTCGATTGGTTAACACGGTCATTGAATTAATCACAAGTGACATCTGACACCCCCCAGTCAACAGTCGGTGGTTTCTTCAGACACAATCCTCAGTTGGCATGGCCTGGGAGCAGTCCCTGTCCTCCCATTGCCTCTGTCCTATGCTGTTCCCTCTCCTACAGAAGGTTCAGCTCCACTATTCACTGAGGACAATCTAATAGAGGACAGTCAGCAGCTACTGCCCAGCCAAGGAGTGGAGGAGACTTGCGCGGCTTCCTCCGCTAGGTGGGCAAGTAGTGATCAGGAGAGTTACATGGGAGCGATTATTTTTATGTATTGAGCGTGCATAGCAGGCTGGCTCAATACATGATATTGAGCGTGCATAGCATGCTGGCTCATTACATGTATTGAGCCAGCATGCTATGCATGCTCAATATCTGGCATTGAGCCAGCATGGAATGCACGCTCAATTTCATGTAATTAGCCAGCATGGTATGCACGCTCATTTTCATATAATGAGCCATCATGCTATGCACGCTCATTATAGGGAATTGAGCAAGCATGCTATGCACGTTTATTTTCATGTATTGAGCGTGCATAGCATGCTGGCTCAATACATGTAATGAGCCAACATGGTATGCACGCTCAATTTCAGGCATTGAGCCAGCATGGTATGCACGCTCATTTCCATGTATTGAGCGTGCATAACATGCTGCTTCAATACATGAAAATGAGCGTGCATACACTTCAAAGGGTTTAGAAATCGGCACTGTATAATATAGAGCTTATAGCTCCCCAGCGGGTGCTCTGCTTCTCAGGTCTTGACCCCAAACCAAGGAAACTCCAGCATAATATGCCACTTAATGTGGACTAATTAATGCCACATAATGTGGACTAGTTTACAATTATATATACATTAGACTACATAAGTTTATGGAACCCTCCACACACATCCATATACATTCATACATGAAAGTAGTGTGTCAGGCTCCCCCCATAATCAGTCTATCACCAAAAATGGGAAGAGGACCCATAACCCCTGGTCCGTCAAACAGCCACATCGGGCCCATCCTTGAGGTAATAATTAACACTTATTAGATGATATCACCTGGACAACATAGTCCTAGCACCATCTGGACCAAACAGTCCTATCGGTGTTTGGTTCACATCTTAAAGTCACACAAAATATTAGTATAGGGGAACATAAACTATAATCAATGTTTAATATCAAGTAATACTTTATAATTCGGGATGACCACCTGTGGGCCTACCGCTCACCAGTACAAGGCCGCCACTCCACATATCTCAATCATCACACCATATGTCGTGAAAACCATTTTATTATGGTTTCACTAATTAACATACATCACTCAAGTGGATATCACAGTAAATTATCAAATTATCATGGCCTTAGGATTGCACATATATATATATATATATATATATATATATATATATATATATTGTAAGGATTCCTCCTTGGGGATTAGCTCGGGGATCGTCCTGGACCACGCCACAGGATGCGTTTCTTCTCAATAAACCAGCAAGCAAACGGTTCTAATGCAAATCTGGCACCTTGCCAGTTTTATTACACAGGTTGCAGGGAAAGAAATAAACAAAAAGCAGGAACAAACAAAATCCTAGACCGTCTGGTCACTGACTACACAGATCAGCTTGTCCTGACTAACAACCGCTGAGCTACCCTCAGCCGGTTAAACATATGTCCCCTGCAACCTTTTACTCACAATTCATGTCACTCTCTTTGAGCCACTCAGTTCGGGCTGTGTACTCCTCAGCAGGCTCTGTCTCTTCCCTACAGCCCACATGCTGTCTCCTAGGAAGAGCCCCAACTATTCTGTTCCTTTTCCTTTTAAACACACACTTTCCCTTCCTGATACCTCATTAATCAGGCCACAGGTGGAGCATTCTGCAGAGATAGCAAGGGAAATACACCCTTTCCTTGCCACACTGCCACAATATATATATATTTATATATATATATATATATATATATATATATATATATATATATATTTATATATATATATATATATATATATATATATATATATATATATAAAACACACATAATTATAAGGCGGTCTTCAAATAACTATCTTCGTGGTTCTGGCGTGGAGGACATTCGGTGGTAGAGCAGAAGACATTCCAATGAGGCGATCACAAAGAAAGTGCACTAAAAAAGAAAAGAAAATAAATAAATATAAAGATGTAAAAACTATAAACCTGTACAACAGAGGAATGCACAATGACAAAACTCAGGAGGGCACAGAAGGTCAGACACCTATTCAATTCACTTCATTAATGGTTTTAAAGAGAAATCAATATTGAGTCCATAAGGTTGCAAAGCCTTCATTTTGTCTATTCAGAACAATTCTTTTGTTTTTAGTATCTTTTCTCTATCACCGCCCAAACGTAATGGTGGGACGTGATCGATGATCATGAACCTCATTTGCTCTATTGTGTGGTTATGCTCTATGAAATGTCTAGGTATTGGAAGTTCTGTTTTTTTGTTCGTATGGAAGATTTGTGGTTATTTAATCTTACTCTACATTCTGTGGTAGTTTCACCAATATAGATGAGAGAACAAGGACAGTACATAAATTACATATTCTGATTTACACGTTAAATGATGCTTAATATTGCATGCAATGTTCAGAGTAGGGTGTTTGAAGACATTACCTTTGAATGTCTTTTTTTAAAATTACATTACCTTACCTAACGTATATATAATTGTAAACTAGTCCACAATATGTGGCATTAATTAGTCCACATTAAGTGGCATATTATATGGGATGTCCACTTGATGGAATATACATACTCACCTGGAGTTTATGGTTGCCCTATCCAGTTACTCACTGCACACAGATTGTTGTGATGCCCTATAGTTTTGGTTTCACTTGATAATACAGACTTGTTGGTGGTCAAACAGTTTGTTCTTTATATTTAATATAGCCTATTGATATTGCACATGTACTTTGTTGATAGATGGGATCGCCTCCCTGGCTTAAGATGGCCGAGAAGGACATGGATGAGCGGTGCGCATGCGCCAGATGACGGCGCCGTGCGGCCATGTTAAGGCCGACTTGTTACAGGCATAGTGTTCCATTACATTGAATCCGCACATGCGCGAGTATGGAGGTCCGCGATGCATCTGATATGACGTTGAAGGGAGCATCCATACTTGCTCAGTTTGTTTGTATACAAACGAATAATCTCGTGGCGACATGACAGCGGAGGAGGAGGAGGTGAGCAGTATTAGGACGGCCCACTGAGGTGAAATTATACAATAATTATGTATGAGTTATATGCGATGACGCTTTATACAGCATAATATATATTGGAATATGATGTTTTATAATGTCACTGTACACTGGGTTTATATATATGGAAAGGTATTGCCACTGATGGTGAATATTTGCACTTTAACTGTTTTGTTATTATATGTATATGAGACAATGATGTCAAACTGTTTTTTTATATAAAAGGAAGTGATGTAACACATGATAATTGCTTAAGAAAAGCCACATTGTGAGGCTGAAACGTCGCATCTTTGCACATGATGGGTGAATAAACACAGCCTTCATTTGACTCTGGAGTGCCGCTTCTTTACTTTTTTGCTGATAATGAGTGTGCATACCATGCTGACTTATTACATGATATTGAGCGTGCATAGCATGCTGGCTCAATACATGTAATGAGCCAGCATAGTATGCACGCTCATTAACAGGTTATAATTATTATGCATATTTTTGGATGAAACAAATTCACTGTTATCATCACCATCTATACTGTAAGGCTGCAGTTTTACCTTCTACATAAGCTTACTAAGTAAAACATCAGCAATACAGTATAAATAATGATGAAAATAGAGAATTTATTCCATCCAAACTATAAATGTACAAGCAAGTAGAATCAGCTCCACCCCAGGCTTCTGCACACGGACAGGACCAGGACTAGTCCAAACATATGCAAGAAAGGAAGAATGTCCAGCGCACACACCTGTAAAACCGAGCTGCTTTATTGCATGGTTGCCATAGGATACATCGGACACTCAGGTAACGTGGAGCGTTTCGGCCCGCAGGGCCTTAGTCATACACATGTTACTAGCACTTAGATCATTTATATATGCAGGGTGAGAATGTCCTGGGCGGAGCTTAGCCCCGAATCACGTGACATCACGTCTGCACACATAATTACAAACAATGTTAAAAGGTACGTACCATATCTTTATTTCATCATACTTATAACAAAATTATATAAAAAAGAAAAAGAAGAAAAATGAAACATTGTAAAATAAATCCTATGCATTAGTTGTACATATCTGGTTCCAAAACCTGGAAAACCAGACTCCATCCATTTAAACATAGACCTAGACCTAATATTTAGACCTAAAATATTCTGATGATGATGAAGCCCCTTCTGCACCCGGCTCCCAATTGCAATCGACTTCCTCCTCATCAACAAGTGTCTGCATATCACTGATGTCCTCCTCAGGTTCCTCAACAGTGTCTGCTTCAGGACCCTGAACGCTGGCAACACCACCTCCCATGTCACTCTACTCATCACTACTTGCCCGTCAAGCATAGGAAGCCGCGGATGTCTCCTCCATTTCTTGGCTGGGCAGTAGCTGCTGACTGTCCTCTATTAGATCATCCTTGTGAATAGTGGAGCTGAACCCATAGCATAAGATACTTCTTTTGGGGAGGGAACAGCATAGGACAGAGGCAATGGGAGGACAAGGACAGCTCCCGGGCCATGCCAACTGAGGGTTGTGTCTGAGGAACCCACCGACTGTTGACTGGGGGTATAAGATTTCACTTGTGATGACATGGATGACCATGTCAACCAATCGATGATGGCAGATGGGTTGCTGGTCGAGACACGACCGCTAGCTGATACCGTCAGCTGAGGCCTCTCACTGCGACTCCTGCTGCCACTCGCCCCTACTCTGCCACTCCTCTATGTACGTCCTGGCACTTCTCTGCCTGACACATATATATATATACGTATATGAGGGGAGTACAATACACTTCACTACTGTCAAAACAGCAGCAGGTGTGTACGGTTGGCTGTCCTTTCACAGTATCTAGGCCCTTGATGGATTAACAGGTTCATGATAGTACATTACTCATTTATAGGTATGTGATATGCACTTATGAGGGCAGAAAAATGTGCTACAGTATGCTTGACTTTCACAGTATCTTGGCCCTTGAGAGTTTAACAGGTACAAAATGGTACACTACTTAGATTTGGGTATGTGGTATGCACCTATTAGGGCAGAAAAATACACAGTTGCTTTGTATTAAACCCAAAATTGCATTCTTTCACAGACTAGTAGAAATGGATTGCTGGGTATGCCTTCTACAGACTAGTGTAACCAGCAGACTATTTGTTGGGACTCCAAGGTGGCTGCTCTAACCACTAGGCTGTGGGACTCGAACTCTAGCTATGGCATGCCTGAGTGGTAGCTCGGTCTTTGGTTCCAGTCCCCCCTCTGTGGGCTTTTTCTTTTTGTCAAAACAGGCCAAGACCACGGTTGCTATGTCCTCTTTCCAGGCAGCTCCTACAGGCTCGTGGTTAGAGCACCTGCTTTGGAGCGCAGAGGTTGTGAGTTTAAGTCAATACTCCATTGCCATGCTATTTGTCTGGCTTGCTCTGCTTTACTGATCTCTCTGAATTAGATTTTGGGAGTAGAGCAAGCCTGTTGGGTGGAAATGCAGGATACTGAGGAAAGTGTGTTTGGGAGATGCAGCTGAAGATCACAGCTTCAGGTGTCAGACAAGTGTATATGGTGTGGGAGTGTTGGGGATGTTGATGCTAAAGTGGTTGGGTTGAGTGATGGTTTGCAGAGACAATGGTGGTTGGAAGAGGAGCCACTTCTCTTGATATACAATAACCCCTTGACATGCGATGGCCCCAACATATGATAAAATCGACATACGATGGCCTCTCAGAGGCCATCGCATGTTGATGTCAGCATCGACATGCGATGCTTTTATATGTCGGGGCCATCGCATTAACTGCCATCCGACAGCGCAAAATGCTGAAGCTGCTGTCGGATAGAAGTTTAAGCATCCCGGGCAGGTTCGCTTACCTATTCCCGCTGCTACGGGTCCACTTTGCGATCCTCCGGCGTCTTCCGCATCTTCTCCAGGGTCCGGGCCTCGCTTTCCGGCGTCGTTATTACGTCACTACGCACGCCGCGCCGGCGCAGCTGCGTAATAACGTCACCAGAAAGCAAGGCCCGAACCCTGCAGAAGATGCGAAAGAAGCCGGAGGATCGCGAAGAAGACACCGGAGCAGCGGGACAGCATCAGGAGCCCCTCGGACAGCATCGGGAGCGGTGAGGACCTGGTCCGGAGCGGCGGGGAAAGGTGAGTACAGCTTCCTATACTTTACATTGCACGGATCCCTCAACATACGATGGATTTGACAAACGATGGGTCGTTTGGAACGATTTACCATCGTATGTTGAGGGACCACTGTATTAACAAAATAAATAAAGCCTTCCTTTTTCAACCTTATGCCAAATCCCACTGATCAAATCTACAACCTAGGATCCTCCATCAGTTGTAGGGGTGCACCTGCCTCTACTTCCAAATACACCATCTACAATCCCCACCAACAACATACACTCCTAAGACACAGGACCACCATGTGCTCTTCTTGACATCCTCCTCAGCTGAGTCCATCAACCTCCAGTGCAACAACCCATCATCTCTGACTGCTGCTGTCACCTTCTATATCTCCAGATTGGTTTCAGGGTTTTCACAAGACTCAAACTCCCAACCTGTGTGCTTCAAGGCAGCTGCTCTAACCACAAGGCTGTGGGAGCTGTTTGTCAACTGGATGGGGTGAATAAGGTTTTGACCTGTTTAGGCAAACAGAGAAACCGCACAGAGGGGGGTGGGTACTCGAACCTAAGACCAAGCTAGCTCTTAGCCTTTCTTCTTGAGACTCCATGCCAGCCCACTGGTTAGCCATGCTTTTTTGCAGCGCAAAGCTCATGGGTTCAAATCACCTGATGTCCCTGCTACATTGGTTGAATGCAAGCTTCATGGGTTTGAAACCCATGGTAGGAGACTGAGGGAATGGCATTGCCTGTACTGTCCCAGTGAAATGTATATGAGTCAGTGACCTAAGTAGTGTTCCTCGTGAATATCGCATATTCACGAATATAGCACTATATATTCGTATTCGCTTTTTTTTGGCGCATATGTGAAAATGTATGTGCATATTCGCGAACTCAGCAGCTTTTCCAGGAAAGTAAAGTTTAACCACAACACTGTAACACCCCGGGACTCGAAGCAGTGGTGGTCTCCCATTCCACTGTGCTGTCGAGACGGTCCTGCTTATCTTACTGTTTAAATTTATGTGCATATTCGCGAATATTGAGCCCTCCCTTCTTTAATGTATAGGGAACTGTGACTAGTGCATTAACCCTCTGATTTTGTGCTTATCGAAACCAATAGGCCCATTGTGGTCTATAGGGATCTCACGGAATGCAAAACAGTAAGATAAGCAGCACCATCTTGCCAGCACAGTGGAATGGGAGACCACCACTGGTATGAGTCCCGGGGTAGGACACAGTGTTGTGGTTGAACTTTACTTTTCTGGAAAAGTTTCTGAGTTGCCCATAGCAACTGATCAGATTGCTTCCTTCATTTTTCAGAGGCCTTTTCAAAAATGAAAGAAGCAATCTGATTGGTTGCTATGGGCAACTGCACAACTGTCCCTCTACACACTGGTTTTGCTGAATCTACCCAATAGAGGGAGATTTATCAAAACCTGTCCAGAGGAAAAGTTTCTGAGTTACCCATAGCAACCAATCAGATCGCTTCTTTCATTTTTCAGAGGCTTTTTCAAAAATGAAAGACGCAATCTGATTGGTTGCTATTGGCAACTCAGCAGCTTTTCCAGGAAAGTAAAGTTTAACCACAATACTGTAACACCCCAGGACTCGAAGCAGTGGTGGTCTCCCATTCCACTGTGCTGTCGAGACGGTCCTGCTTATCTTACTGTTTAAATGTATGCGCATATTCGTGAATATTGAGCCCTCCCTTCTTTAATGGTATAGGGAACTATAACTAGTGCATTAACTCTGTGATATTTTTCCCATTTCTGTACTAATATGCCCATTGTGGTCTATGGGGATCTCACAACATGTAAAACAATAAGATAAGCAGGACTGTCTCAGCAGCACTGTGGAATGGGAGACCACCACTGGTTCAAGTCCTGGGGTGGGAAAGAGTGTTAAAGTGTTGTGGTTAAACTTTACTTTCTTGGAAAAGTTTCTGAGTTGCCAATAGCAACCAATCAGATTGCTTCCTTCTTTTTTCAGAGGCCTTTTCAAAAATGAAAGAAGTAATCTGATTGGTTGCTATGGGCAACTTCACAACTCTTCCTCTACACCGGTTTTGATGAATCTTCCCATAGAGGAAGATTTTATCAAAACCTGTCCAGAGGAAAAGTTTCTGAGTTTCCCATAGCAACCAATCAGATTTCTTCTTTCATTTTTCAGAAATAAAAGAAGCAATCTAATTGGTTGCTATGGGCAACTCAGCAGCTTTTCCAGGAAAGCAAAGTTTAACCACAACACTGTAACACTCTGTCCCAACCCAGGACTCAAACTAGTGGTGGTCTCCCATTCTACTGTGCTGCCAAGACAGTCCTGCTTATCTTACTGTTCTACATGTCATGAGATCCCCATAGACCACAACAGGCCGATTGATTTCAACGAGCAAAAAATCACAGAGTTAATGCACTAGTCACAGTTCACTGGAGGGCTCAATATTCACGAATATGCGCATACATTTTTGCATATGCGGAAAAAAAGCAAATATAACAAATATGCGAGGAATATTTACAAAATATCGCAAATTCAAATATGGCCTATGCCGCTCATCACTAGATCTAAAGGAATGTGAACCAGTTGGTGGTTGGTTCTCGTCCCACTTTTATAGATGTAAGTTTAGTCAAACCACAAACAGATCAAGGAGTTAGTTGCGGATCATAAAGGAATACTCCGGTGGAAAGCTATTTTTTTTTAATCAACTGGTGCCAAAAAAGTATAACAGCTGTTGTCACCTTCTATCTCTCAATTCAGTCTCAGGGGGTTCACAAGACTCAAACACACAACCTCTGCACTGCAAGGTGGCTGCTCTAACCACTAGGATGTGGGACTCAGCCTGTAACTGTGTTTGTGGCAAGCCTGAGCGGTAGCTCGGTCTTTGGTTCCAGTCCCTCGTGTGGGCTTTCTCTTTTTGTCAAAACAGGCCAAGACAACGACTGCGGTCGCTATGTCCTGTTTCCAGGCAGCTCCTACGGGCTCGTGGCTAGAGCTGCTGCTTTGCAGTGCAGAGGTTGTGAGTTCAAGTCCACACTCCATTGCCCTGCTATCTGTTGGGCTTGCTGCACTCACTGGATCTCTCTGAATTAAATCATGGGAGCAGAGCTAGCCTCAGTGTGGAAATGGAGGATGCAGAGGAAAGTGTGTTTGGGTAAAGTGGCTAACAGTCATGGATCCAGGTGTCAGAGAAACATATATGGTGCAGGTGAGTTGGTCATGCGGACGTGAGTGTTCCTGGGTGGGCAAGGATGATGATTGTAGGGGTGTTGTTTGAAGGGCAGGTGGTAACACCAGCATGTTAGTGTTAAAATCAAAAATTTCCATATTCACGTCTCACTTTGAACAAGAATACATCAATCACCTGTGGGGTATTAAGGCTCGCTGTACTTTTTTTTTTTTTTCTGTTCTGACACCATGGGAGCTTCTTAAATGTGACATACCACCCAAAAACCTTTTCAGCAAAATTCACTGTCCAAAAGCTCATTGTCGGGCCTTCCCTTCTGAGCCTTCTAGTGCACCCACAGAGCACTTTACATCCACATATGAGGTATTTCCTTACTCAAGAGAAATTGAATTACAAATTTGGGGGTGGGGGCTTGTTTGGGGGTAAAACCCTTGTAAAAATGAAAAAAAAATGGGGCTACAAGAACATGTTAGTGTAAAAAAAAAAAATTTGAATTTTCTCCTTCACTTTGCTGCTAGTCCTGTGAAACACTTAAAGGGTTATCAATCATTCTCAATGTCCTTTTGAATACCTAGAGGTTTGCAGTTTCCATATTTGGGTCCATTATGGTAGATTTCTTCAAACTTTCTTCAAATCTACTTCAAACTAAAAAAAATTTGAGAAAATTTGGTAAATTGCTCTAAGATAACAAACCTTAGATATGAATGAATGAACTAATCGAATGAAATACGTTCGTCTTTACATAGTTGAACGTGCTGACAACAAAATCCCACAAAAATTATCAATGGAAATAAAATTGATCAACCCATGGAGGACTCAAAATCATGGAGGAAAACCACACTACAGGCTGATCCAACTTTGATGTAATGTCCTTAAAACAAGTCAAAATGAGGCTCAGTAGTGTGTGTGACCTCCACGTGCCTGTTTGACCTCCCTACAATGCCTGGGCATTCTCCTGATGAGGTGGCGGATGGTCTGTTGAGGGATGTCCTCCCAGACCTGGACTAAAGCATCCACCAACTCCTATACAGTCTGTGGTGCCAACAGTTGTGGAGCAGCATATGTTGGTGCAGAGCCGTGGTGCCAACATTTGGACCCTGGCCACACTTCACTTTCTGCCGACACATCTTGCATGTGGCTATGTGAACCTCCTCCGGATGCTTGATGAAAAACTGCCACACCGCCGAGTAGCTGATTTTCCCACCAACAGTCCGCACTAATTGACTGCCGCCGTCTCCAGGAACCCCTGTTCCATTACCTCCCGGGAAGGTAGGCTACCGCGAAGCGGGTAGTCTACCCGGGGCACGTTTGGCTCCAGAATTTCCACTTCTGCCACCATGCTGACTGCCAATCATTAGAGATGAGCAAATCGAAGCAGACAAACCCGAATTCATTACGAATTTCTTGATTTATTCAATTCGCAACGAAAGCGAATATTTTATAGTGCAAATCACTTAATTAAACTCCATTTTACAGCGTTCCAGGCTCCAGAAAACCTAAAATGGCGGATCCACATGTCATTACATGGGGCATGGGATGCTGGGAAGGCGGGAAGGCAAGGCGGGAAGGGGGGTAGGCGGGATGACCCTGAATCGAATGCGGGATGCAGCCTATCAGCATTCATTGACCCCTGTGATGTCACAGCCCTACATCATCGGTAGCCATCTTGCGGCTGCTCATTTCATGCCATATACACTGCAGAGGTAGGACAGACTGCGTGTTTGTGTGTGTTACACAGAGACGCTGAATTGCACCACAGCGTTCCACTGCCAAATGCTAGTTACATCAGCGTTGTGCACAGAGAGAAGTGCAGTGCTTGTTGTCACCGAGAAGGATTTTGATGCCAGCCATTAAGCTCCCAGTCACTTCATTAAGCAATTTATCAGAGGGGCAGATAGCTTTTCGTTGCCTCATACATATCAACAAGCTGCCTGAACTTCATGAACCTTATCACAGGAGGCAGGAAAAAAACAATTCACACCAATCTTAACACCCTGTGACAGAGTGCAATTTAGGGTTTAAGCCCCGTTTTTTTTCTTTTTTGTGTGGTGCTGCACTGTTGTGTCCTGCTGCTGTGCAAAAATAAGTTTTTTCAGCGGACTGTAGTGCATTTGTCTGCCCTCATACGTGCATACCAAATACCTACATCAAAGCAGTCTACTATTTTGTATCTGTAAATCTGTAACAAGTCTAGATACTGGCAAAGTCCTGGCAAAAGTAATCACCGGCTGGTGTTTTACAAAAATATAGAGTTTTTTGGTGTATTGTAGCAAATGTTTTTGCCCTAATATGTGCATACCACATACCTACATCTAAGTAGTGTACCATTTTGTACCTGTTAATCTGTCAAGGGCCTACATACTGTGAAAGTTCAAGAAAAAATTACCCACCGGCTAGTGTTTTAAAGGGGTACTCCGCCCCTAGACATCTTATCCCCTAAGATGTCAGATCGCCGCGGTCCCACTGCTGGGGACCCACGGGATCCCCGCTGCGGCATCCCGCTGTCATTACTGCACAGAGCGAGTTCGCTCTGTGCGTAATGACTGGCGATACAGGGGACGGAGCAGCGTGAAGTTATGGCTCCGTCCCTTGTGACATCACGGCCCGCCCCCTTAATTCAAGTCTATGGCAGGGGCGTGACAACCGCCACACCCCCTCCCATAGACTTGCATTGAGGGGGTGTGGTGTGATGTCACAAGGGGCGTGGCTATGACATCACAACCCTCACAGCCTGCACCCAGGGTTTGGAACAAAATGTTCAGAATGCTGGGGCAGCGGAGTATCCCTTTAAGTATGCAGCATAGTGCCCCCACACTAGGTAGGCAGCATAGTTCCCCTACATTAGGTTGTAGTCCCCCCCCCATTAGGTTGGCAGTATAGTTCCCCCACATTAGGTTGGCAGTATAGTTTCCCCACATTAGGTTGTAGTTTCCCCACATTAGGTTGGCAGTATAGTTCCCCCACATTAGGTTGGCAGTATAGTTTCCCCACATTAAGTTGTAGTTCCCCCACATTAGGTTGGCAGTATGTTCCCCCACATTAGGTTGTAGTCCCCCCCCATTAGGTTGGCAGTATAGTCCTCCTACATTAGGTTGGCAGTATAGTTCCCCCACATTAGGTTATATTTCCCCCACATTAGGTTGGCAGTATAGTTGTGATGCCCGCAGTGTAGCAGGTTGCAGAAAATAATTTCCAGCATAATAATCAAATTTACAAATTGCTACAGAATGGGAAAGTGCTAAATAAGTTTTTACCATTTAAAACTACAGTTCCCAGTATGACCTAAGTAGTGGTAAGGGTATGCTGGGAGTTGCTGTTTCACCCATGAAAACTGCAAAACTTACATGTGGCTACAGCTTTGATGGGACATAGTGAGGCGTATACACAATGATATCAGTCCCTACAGGTGACAGCTTCGATGGTACATACCGCTGTGACCTTGTCAGCTAAATCTTCTCTCTGCAGAAAATGACACCCAGATGGCTCCTTACTTTGTCAGCGGATTCTGATCCTCTATATGAAAACAATAATTATTATAATACTGCTAAACACCGTATTCTCCGAATACCTCACATTGTAGCCTCTGAATATAATACTACCACACACAGCGCTCTCTGAATATAATACTTCCACACACTGTACCCTCTGAATATAATACTACCACACACTGCGCTCTCTGAATATAATACTATCACACACTGTACCCTCTGAATATAATACTACCACACACTGCGCTCTCTAAATATAATACTACCACACACTGCGCTCTATGAATATAAAACTACCACACGCTGCGCTCTCTGAATATAATACTACCACACGCAGCACTCTCTGAATATAATACTAGCACACACTGTAGCCTCTGAATATAATACTACCACACACTGTGCTCTCTGAATATAATACTACCACACACAGCGCTCTCTGAATACTATCACACACTGTAGCCTCTGAATATAATACTACCACAAACTGCGCTCTCTGAATATAATACTACCACACAAAGCGCTCTCTGAATATAATACTACCACACTCTGTACCCTCTAAATGTAATACTACCACACACTGCGCTCTTTGAATATAAAACTACCACACACTGTGCCCTCTGAATATAATACTACCACACACTGTACCCTATGAATATAATACGGCCACACACTGCGCTCTCTGAACATAATACTACCACACACTGTACCCTCTAAATGTAATACTACCACACACTGTACCCTCTGAATATAATACTACCACACACTGCGCTCTCTTAATATACTACCACACACTGTGCTCTCTGAATATAATACTGCCACATACTGCGTTCTCTGAATATAATGCTTCCACACACTGTACCATCTGAATATAACCTTGCCGTGCAGTGCACCCTCTGAATATAATACTGTAGTGTATTGTGGCCCATAAAAATCGTACCAACCCTAAAATTCCTTTATAATATACACCATACCTCTAAAATGCAAAACACTCTGTGCCTTCACATATAGTAATAATGTCCCATCCTGTGCCCCCACATATAACAATTATGGCCCCTCCTGCACCACCCCACATATTAATAATGTCCGTCCTGTTCCCCCCACATAATAAAAATGCCCTCTGTCCTGTGCCCCTAGCATATAATGCCCCCGTCATGCTCCCCTAACATTTAATGCCCCCTGTGCTGTGTCCCTCATATAATGCTCTCATCATGTGCCCCTCACATATACTGCCCCCTGTCCTGTGTCCCTAACATATAATGCCCCCTGTAATGTGCCCCTCACATATAATACCCCCTGTGATGTGCCAATCACATATAATGCCTCCTGTCCTGCCCCACAGGGGGCATTATATGTGAGGGGCACATGACAGAAGCATATCTGAAGGGCACATGATGATGATGGGGACATTATATGTGCGGGGCACAGCACAGGGGGCATTATATGTGAAGAGCACAAGACAGGGGATCCCCTGTCATGTGCTCTTCACATATAATGCCCCCCTTTCATGGATACCTCACATCAAACGTATCCGGTACCCGGAACCACTTCAGAATGCCGGTTAATACTTACCGGCGTCCTGCAGCGATCGCCGGTATAGGAGGTCCTCCGGACCTCCTCAAGCACCCTGCCGGGATGTCTGCTGAATAAAATCAGCAGACATCCAGCTCCGATCCCCGCCCGGCGAGCGGCGGGGAACGGAATCGCAGAGCATCGCTGATCTGAATTGATCAGCGATGTGCTGCGATCGTGGACATGGGGGTCATCATGACCCCCCTGGGTGAAATACTGCGATGCCTGCTGAACTATTTCAGCAGGCATCGAGCACCGGCTCCGCTCCAGCTGGCTGCGGGGGGCCGGGAAAGCTCATGACGTTCTCATACGTCATGAGTCCTTAAGGACTCTGAAGTGAAGACGTATGAGAACGTCATGAGTCCTTAAGGGGTTAAAGCGGTATTCCAGGAAAAATCTTTCCTTATATATATAAACTGGCTCCAGAAAGAACAAATTTATTAAACAGATTTATAAATTACTTCTATTAAAAAATCTTAATCCTTCCAATAGTTATTAGCTTCTGAAGTTTTCTTTCTAACTGCTCAATGATGATGTCACGTCCCGGGAGCTGTGCATGATGGGAGAATATCCCCATAGCAACTGCACAGCTCCCGGGACATGAGTCATCAGAGAGCAGTTAGACAGAAAACAACAACTCAACTTCAGAAGCTAATAACTATTGGAAGGATTAAGATTTTTTAATAGAAGTAATTTACAAATCTGTTTAACTTTCCGGAGCCAGTTGATATATAAAAAAAAAGTTTTGGCTTGGAATACCCCTTCAATCAAGTGACTGGGAGCTTAATGGCTGGCGTCAAAATCCTTCTCAGTGACAACAAGCACTGCACTTCTCTCTGTGCACAACGCTGATGTAACTAGCATTTGGCAGTGGAACGCTGTGGTACAATTCAGCGTCTCTGTGTAACACACACAAACACTATCTCTGCCGTGTATATGGCATGAAATGAGCAGCCGCAAGATGGCTGCCGATTATGTAGGGCTGTGACATCACATGGGTCAATGAATGCTGCTAGGCTGCATCTCGAATGTGATTCAGGGTCATCCCACCTCCCTTCCCACCTTGCCTTCCTGCCTTCCCATCATCCCCTGCCCCATGTAATGACATATAGATCCGCCATTTTAGGTTTTCTGGAGCCTGGAATGCTGTAAAATGGAGTTTAATGAAGCGATTTGCATGATACAATATTCGCTTTCGTTGCGAATTGAACAAATCTTGAAATTCGTAATTAATTCAGGTTTGTCTGCTTCGATTCGCTCATCTCTAATGGTTGGCAGTCAGCATGGTGGCAGAAGTGGAAATTCTGGAGCCAAACGTGCCCGGTGTAGACTACCCGCTTCGCGGCAGTCTACCTTCCCTGGAGGTAGTGGAACAGGGGTTCCTGGAGACAGCGGCAGTCAATTAGTGCGGACTGTTGGTGGGAAAATCAGCTACTCGGCAGTGTGGCAGTTTTTCATCAAGCATCCGGAGGAGGTTAACATAGCCACATGCAAGATGTGTCGGCAGAAAGTGAAGCGTGGCCAGGGTCCCAATGTTGGCACTACGGCTCTGCGGCAACATATGCTGCTCCTCCATAAAGCGGCCTGGGGAACCTTGGCTCCGATGTAGTGGTCCAGCCTGCTGCATCACCCATTGGCATGCCGCTCCCTGTTTCAGCCAGCCAAGGCTCCACCACCTCAGCCGAAGGGAGCATGTGTCCACTCAAACGGTAAGAAACATACTCCATGAGGGTGCTATGAGGGCCCAACGTCCACAGGTGGGGGTTGTGCTTACAGCCCAACACCATGCAGGATGTTTGCCAATCTTGGTAAGCACATGTGACAGACGTGACAGAGTCTGGAGATGCCGTGGAGAATGTTTTGCTGCCTGCAACATCCTCCAGCATGTCTGGTTTGGCATTTGGTCAGTAATGGTGTGGGGTGGCATTTCTTTGGGGGGCCGCACAGCCCTCCATGTGCTTGCCAGAGGTAGTCTGACTGCTATTAGGTACCAAGATCCTCAGACCCCTTTTGAGACCATATTCTAGTGCAGTTGGCCCTGGATTCCTCCTAATGCAAGACAATGGTAGACCTCATGTGGCTGGAGTGTGCCAGCAGTTCCTGCAAGAAAAAGGCATTGATGCTATGGACTGGCCCGTCCATTCCCCAGACCTGAATCCGATTGAGCACATCTGGGACATCATGTCTCGCTCCATCCACCAACGCCACATTGCACCACAGACTGTATAGGAGTTCATGGATACTTTAGTCCAGGTCTAGGAGGACATCCCTCAACAGACCATCCGCCACCTTATCAGGAGAATTCCCAGGCGTTGTAGGGAGGTTAAACAGGCACGTGGAGGTCACACACACTACTGAGCCTCATTTTGACTTGTTTTAGGGACATTACATCACAGTCTGTAGTGTAGCCTGTAGTGTAGCCTGATTTTGAGTCCTCCATGGGTTAATAAATTTGATTTCCATTGATACTTTTTGTGTGATTTTGTTGTCAGCACATTCAACTATGTAAAGATGAAAGTATTTCATACGATTGAAAAAGGCAGTTTGTTGCGGAAACGTTGCACATGGATAGCAAATAAAGTCTCACTCCATCTACAAGCTTGAGTCCTCAGCTGCTTGGTGCTGTATCCACTTTGGACTTTCATACGATTAGTTCATTCATTCAGATCTAAGATTTGTTATCTTAGAGCAATTTACCAAATTTCGCAAACATCTGAATTTTTCAGGGACCTGTTTAGATTGAAGTGGATTTGAGGGGCCTTTCTGTAAGAAATCTACCATAATGGACCCAAATATGGAAACTGCAAACCTCTAGGTATTCAAAAGGACATTGAGAATGATTGATAACCCTTTAAGTGTTGCACAGGAATAGCAGCATAGTGAAGGAGAAAATTCAAATCTTTATTTTTTACACTAACATGTTCTTGTAGCCCCATTTTTTTTATTTTTACAAGGGGTAAAAGGTGAACAAGCCCACATCCCCAAATTTGTAATTCAATTTCTCTTGAGTAAGGAAATACCTCATATGTGAATGTAAAGTGCTCTGTGGGTGCACTAGAGGGCTCAGAAGGGAAGGAGCGACAATGAGCTTTTGGACAGTGAATTTTGCTGAAAAGGTTTTTGTGGGGCATGTCACATTTAGGAAGCCCCCATGGTGCCAGAACAGAAAAAAAACTAACAAAAACACAAACAAACAAAAAAAAACATATGGCATACTATTTGGGAAACTACACCCCTCAAGGAACGTAACAAGGAGTACAGTGAGCCGTAATACCCCACAGGTGATTGACGTACTTTTGTTAAAGTGAGACGTGAAAATGAATAATTTGATTTTTAACACTAATATGCTGGTGTTACCCAAACTTTTCATAGTAAAAAATACCCCCCAAATTTGTAACCGATTTCTCTCCAGTAAGGAAATACCTCATATGTGGCTCAGAAGGGAAGGAGAGACATTGGGCTTTTGGAGAGCAAATTTTGCAGAAATGGTTTTTGGGGGGATGTCGTATTTAGAAAATCCTATAGTGCCGCATCAGCAAAAAAAAAAAAAACACATGACACACTATTTGAGAAACTACACCCCTCAAGGAACATAAAAAGCGGTACAGTGAGCCTCAACACCCCACTGGTGGGACGCGAAAATAAAAAACGTGATGGTTTTCACTTAAATGCTGGTGTTACCGCAAATTTTTCATTTTCGCAAGAGATAATAAAAGAAAAAGACCCCCAAAATATGTAACACAATTCCTTCTGAGTATGGGAGTACCTCATATGTCAATATAAAGTAGACATGTGCACAAGAAAAATTTTATTTTCGTTTCATTTTTGCATTGTTGGTAAAATTTTTAATTCGGTAATTTTTTCGTGCTTGATTTTTCGTATATATTCGGTATTCAGGGGTTCGGGTGTGATTTTTTTTGGATACATTCGGGTAAATCTTTTTTAAGCAGGGGACCATTATCGGGAGCATGTGCAGGAAAAGAGGGCAGCCGCAGAGATCGGAACATTAAGACAGGTAAGATAATGTATAATTCTATATGATTCATTAACCCCTTAAGGACACAGCCCATTTTCACCTCTAGGACGCAGCCCTTTTTTGCACATCTGACCACTGTCACTTTACACATTAATAACTCTGGAATGCTTTTACTTATCAATCTGATTCCGAGATAGTTTTTTCGTGACATATTCTACTTTAACCCCTTGGGGACGGAGCCCATTATGACCCTAAGGACGGGAGCATTTTTTGCAAATCTGACCACTGTCACTTTAAGCATTAATAACTCTGGAATGCTTTTACTTATAAATTTGATTCCGAGATTGTTTTTTCGTGATATATTCTACTTTATGTTAGTGGTAAATTTTCGGCGATACTTGCATCCTTTCTAGGTGAAAAATTTGAAAATTTCATGAAAAATTTGAAAATTTTGCATTTTTCTAACTTTGAAGCTCTCTGCTTATAAGGAATATGGATATTCCAAATAAATTATGTATTGATTCACATATACAATATATCTACTTTATGTTTGCATCATAAAATTGATGAGTTTTTACTTTTGGAAGACATCAGGGGGCTTCAAAGTTCAGCAGCAATTTTCCAATTTTTCGCAAAATTTTCAAAATCTGAATTTTTCAGGGACCAGTTCAGGTTTGAAGTGGATTTGAAGGGTCTTCTGGTTAGAAATACCCGATAAATGACCCCATTATAAAAACTGCACCCCTCAAAGTATTCAAAATGACAATCAGTAAGTGTGTTAACCCTTTAGGTGTTTCACAGGAATAGCAGCAAAGTGAAGGAGAAAATTCAAAATCTTCATTTTTTACACTGGCATGTTCTTGCAGACCCAGTTTTTGAATTTTTACAAGGGGTAAAAGGAAAAAAATCCTCTCAAAATTTGTAACCCAATTTCTCTCGAGTAAGAAAATACCTCATATGTCTATGTAAAGTGTTCGGCGGGTGCACTAGAGGGCTCAGAAGCGAAGGAGCGACAATGGGATTTAGGAGAGTGAGTTTTTCTGAAATGGTTTTTGGGGGGCATGTCCCATTTAGGAAGCCCCTATGGTGCCAGGACAGCAAAAAAAACCACATCGCACACTATTATGGAAACGACACCCCTCAAGGAACGTAACAAGGGGTACGGTGAGCCTTAACACCCCACAGGTGTTTGACAACTTTTTGTTAAAGTCGGATGTGTAAATGGAAAAAAAATATTTTTCCACTAAAATGCTGGTTTTTCCCCAAATTTTACTTTTTTACAAAGGGTAATAGGAGAAAATGCCCCCCAAAATTTGTAACCCCATTTCTTCTGAGTATGGAAATACCCCATATGTGGACGTCAAGTGCACTGTGAGCGAACTACAATGCTCAGAAGAGAAGGAGCGCCATTGAGCTTTTAGAGAGATAATTTGTTTGGAATGGAAGTCGGGGGCCATGTGCATTTACAAAGCCCCCCGTGGTGCCAGAACAGTGGACCCCCCCACATGTGACCCCATTTTGGAAACTACACCCCTCACGGAATGTAATAAGGGGTGCAGTGAGCATTTACACCCCACTGGCGTTTGCCAGATCTTTGGAACAGTGGGCTGTGCAAACAAAAAAATTAAATTTTTCATTTTCACAGACCACTGTTCCAAAAATCTGTCAGACCCCTGTGGGGCGTAAATGCTCACTGTACCCCTTATTACATTCCGTGAGGGGTGTAGTTTCCAAAATGGGGTCACATGTGGGTATTTATTATTTTGCATTTATGTCAGAACCGCTGTAAAATCAGCCACCCCTGTGCAAATCACCAATTTCGGCCTCAAATGTACATGGTGCGCTCTTACTCCTGAGCCTTGTTGTGCGTCCACAGAGCATTTTACGCCCACATATGGGGTATTTCCGTACTCAGAAGAAATTGCGTTACAAATTTTGGGGGTCTTTTTTTCCTTTTACCTCTTGTGAAAATAAAAAGTAAAGGGCAACATCAGCATGTTAGTGTAAAAATTTTATTTTTTTTTACCCTAACAGGCTGGTGTAGACCCCAACTTTTCCTTTTCATAAGGGGTAAAAGGAGAAAAAGCCCCCCAAAATTTGTTAGGCAATTTCTCCTGAGTACGGAGATACCCCATATGTGGCCCTAAACTGTTTCCTTGAAATACGACAGGGCTCCAAAGTGAGAGAGCACATGCGCATTTGAGGACTAAATTAAGGATTGCATAGGGTGGACATAGGGGTATTCTACGCCAGTGATTCCCAAACAGGGTGCCTCCAGCTGTTGCTAAACTCCCAGCATGCCTGGACAATCAGTGGCTGTCCGGAAATGCTGGGAGTTGTTGTTTTGCAACAGCTGGAGGCTCCGTTTTGGAAACACTGCTGTACAATACGTTTTTTTTTTTATTGGGGGGGACAGTGTAAGGGGGTGTTTATGTAGTGTTTTACTCTTTATTAGGTGGTAGTGTAGTGTAGTGTTTTTAGGGTACATTCACACTGGCGGGTTACGGTGAGTTTCCCACTAGGAATTTGCGCTGCGGCGAAAAATTTGCCGCAGCTCATACTTGAAGCAGGAAACTTGCTGTAAACCCGCCCGTGTGAATGTACCCTGTATGTTCACATGAGGGGGGGGGGGGAACCTCCAGCTGTTTCAAAACTACAACTCCCAACATGCACGGTCTGTCAGTACATGCTAGGAGTTGTAGTTTTGCAACAGCTGGAGGCACACTGGTTGGAAAACCTTCAGTTAGGTTCTGTTACCTAACTCAGTATTTTCCAACCAGTGAGCCTCCAGCTGTTGCAAAACTACAACTCCCAGCATGCAAGGTCTGTCAGTACATGCTGGGAGTTGTAGTTTTGAAACAGCTGGAGGCACACTGGTTGGAAAATACTGAGTTGGGTTCTGTTACCTAACTCAGTATTTTCCAACCAGTGTGCCTCCAGCTGTTGCAAAACTACAATTCCCAGCATGTCTGATCACAGAAGGGCATGCTGGGAGATGTAGTTATGCAACAGCTGGAGGTACGCAACTACAACTCCCAGCATGCCGAGACAGCTGTTTGCTGTGTGGGCATGCTGGAATTTGTAGTTTTGCAACATCTGGAGTGCTACAATTTAGAGACCACTGAACAGTGATCTCCAAACTGTGGACCTCCAGATGTTGCAAAACTACAACTCCCAGCATGCCCAGACAGCAAACAGCTGTGTGGGCATGCTGGGAGTTGTAGTTTTGCAAGATCTAGAGGGCAGTATAGAGATCACTGTGCAGTGGTCTCTAAACTGCAGACCTCCAGCTGTTGCAAAACTACAAATTCCAGCATGCCCACACAGCAAACAGCTGTCTGGGCATGCTGGGAGTTGTAGTTTTGCAACATCTGGAGGGCTACAGTCTAGAGACCACTATAGTGGTCTCAGACTGTAGCCCTCGAGATGTTGCTATGCAACTACTCACCGGCTTCCGTCGCATCCGGGAGCCGTCCTCTTCTGCCGCACGCCGCCGCAGATCTCCGTCGCCGCCGCCGATCCCCGTCGCTCCGCAGCCTCCGGAGGGGTAAGTGGACTCCGGCGCCGGTCCTCTTAGTTTTCCCCGTTATGCCCGCCTATTGTGGGAGGGTAGGATGGGGAAACCGAAAGTAAACCCCTCCGCCCCCGATTTGCTATTGGTGGTCGCGTCTAGACCACCAATAGCAGAGATAGGAGGGGTGGCACCCATGCCACCTCACTCCTATCGCTTTAGGGGGATCGTGGGTGTCTTAGACACCCGCGATCCCCCTTCTATTCCGGGTCACCGGGTCACCATAGACCCGTAATGACCCGGAATCGGCGCAAATCGCAAGTGTGAATTCACTTGCGATTTGCGCCGATCGCCAACATGGGGGGGTCTAATGACCCCCCTGGGCATTTGCACGGGGTGCCTGCTGATAGATATCAGCAGTCACCCCGGTTCGGTCCCCGCCCGGCGCGCAGCGGGGGCCGAAATTCCCACGGGCGTATGGATACGCCCTTCGTCCTTAAGTACCAGGACGCAAGGGCGTATGCATACGCCCTTCGTCCCCAACAGGTTAACATAGTGGTACATTTTTGTGGTAACTTGCATCCTTTCTTGGTGAAAAATCCCCAAATTTGATGAAAAAAATTAAAATTTTGCATTTTTCTAACTTTGAAGCTCTCTGCTTGTAAGGAAAATGGATATTCCAAATATTTTTTTTTTTGGATTCACATATACAATATGTCTACTTTATATTTTCATCATAAAATTGACATGTTTTTACTATTGGAAGACATCAGAGGGCTTCAAAGTTCAGCCGCAATTTTACAATTTTTCACAAAATTTTCAAACTCGCTATTTTTCATGGACCAGTTCGGGTTTGAAGTGGATTTGAAGGGTTTTCATATTAGAAATACCCCATAAATGACCCCATTACAAAAACTGCACCCCCCAAAGTATTCAAAATGAGTGTTTTAACCCTTTAAGTGTTTCACAGGAAAAGCAGCAAAGTGAAGGAGAAAATTCAAAATCTTCATTTTTTACACTTGCATGTTCTTGTAGACCCAATTTTTGAATTTTTACAAGTGGTAAAAGGATAAAATTTACACTTGAATTTGTAGCCCAATTTCTCTCGAGTAAGCACATACCTCATATGTCTATGTAAATTGTTCTGCGGGCGCAGTAGAGGGCTCAGAAGCGAAGAAGCGACAAGGGAATTTTGGAGAGTACGTTTTTCTGAAATGGTTTTTGGGGGGCATGTTGCATTTAGGAAGCCCCTATGGTGCCAAAACAGCAAAAAAAAACACATGGCATACCATTTTGGAAACTAGACCCCTTGAGGAACGTAACAAGGAATTAAGTGAGCCTTAATACCCCACAGGTGTTTCATGACTTTTGCATATGTAAAAAAAAAAAAAAATGTTTCACTAAAATGTGAGTTTCCCCCCAAATTTCACATTTTTGCAAGGGTTAATAGCAGAAAATACCCCCCAAAATTTGTAAACCCATCTCTTCTGAGTATGGAGGTACCCCATAAGTTGACCTGAAGTGCACTACGGGCGAACTACAATGCTCAGAAGAGAAGGAGTCATATTTGGCTTTTTGAGAGCAAATTTTGCTCGGGGGGCATGTCGCATTTAGGAAGCCCCTATGGTGCCAGGACAGCAAAAAAAAAAACTACATGGCATACCATTTTGGAAACTAGACCCCTTGAGGAATGTTACAAGGGATAAAGTGAACCTTAATACCCCACAGGTGTTTCACGACTTTTGCATATGTAAAAAAAAATATATATATTCTTACCAAAAATGCTTGGTTTAGCAAAAATTTTACATTTTTAAAAAAGGTAATAGCAGAAAATACCCCCCAAAATTTGAAGCCCAATATCTCCCGATTCAGAAAACACCCAATATGGGGATGAAAAGTGCTCTGCTGGCGCACTACAGGTCTCAGAAGAGAAGGAGTCACATTTGGCTTTTTGGAAGCAAATTATGCTCTGGGGGCATGCCACATTTAGGAAGCCCCTACGGTGCCAGGACAGAAAAAAAACACATGGCATACCATTTTGGAAACTAGACCCCTTGGGGAACGTAACAAGGTGTAAAGTGAACCTTAATACCCCACAGGTGTTTCACCACTTTTGCATATGTAAAAAAAATATATTTTTTTTACACTAAAATGCTTGTTTTCCCCCAAATTTTACATTTTTACAAGGGATAATAGCAGAAAATACCCCCTAAAATTTGTAACCCCATCTCTTCTGGATATGGAAATACCCCATAAGTGGACGTGAAGTGCACTGGGGGCGAACTACAATGCTCAGAAGAGAAGGAGCATCATTGAGCTTTTGGAGAGAGAATTTGGCCATGTGCATTTCCAAAGCCCCCCGTGGTGCCAGAACAGTGGAGCCCCCCACATGTGACCCCATTTTTAAAACTACACCCCTCATGGAAGGTAATAAGGGGTGCAGGGAGAATTTACACCCCACTGGCATTTGACGGATCTTTGGAACAGTGGGCTGTTTTTCATTTTCACAGACCCCTGTTTCAAAGATCTGTCAGACACCTGTGGGGTGTAAATGCTCACTGTAGCCCTTATTACATTCCGTGAGGGGTGTAGTTTCCAAAATGGAGTCACATGTGGGTATTTCTTATTTTGCACTTATGTCAGAACCGCTGTAAAATCAGCCACCCCTGTGCAAATCACCAATTTAGACCTCAAATTTACATGGTGCACTCTCCCTTCTGAGCCTTGTTGTGCGTCCCCAGAACACTTTGCGCCCACATATGGGGTATCTCCGTACTCAGGCGAAATTGCATTACAAATTTTGGAGGCTTTCTTTCTTTTACCGCTTGTGAAATTTTAAAGTATGGGGCAACACCAGTATGTTAGTGTCCAAAAATGTTTTTTTTTACACTAACATGCTGGTGTAGACCCCAACTTTACCTTTTCATAAGGGGTAAAAGGAGAAAAAGCCCCCCAAAATTTGTTAGGCAATTTCTCCCGAGTACGGCGATACCCCATATGTGGCCCTAAACTGTTGCCTTGAAATACGACAGGGCTCCAAAGTGAGAGCGCCATGCGCATTTGAGGCCTAAATTAGGGATTTGCATAGGGGTGGACATAGGGGTATTCTACACCAGTGATTCCCAAACAGGGTGCCTCCAGGTGTTGCTAAACTCCCAGCATGCTTGGACAGTCAATGGCTGTCCGGAAATGCTGGGAGTTTTTGTTTTGCAACAGCTTGAGGCTCCGTTTTGGAAACACTGCTGTAGGATACGTTTTTCATTTTTATTGGGGGGAAGGGGGGGTGGTAGGGGGGGGGGCAGTGTACGTGTGTATATGTAGTGTTTTACTCTTTATTTTATGTTAGTGTAGTGTAGTGTTTTTAGGTTACATTCACACTGACGGCGGATTACACTGGGTCTCCCGCTAGGAGTTTGAGCTGCGGCTGCAGCTCAAACTTGAAGCAGGGAACTCACTGTAATCCGCCGCCAGTGTGAATGTAACCTGTACATTCACATGGGAGGGGGGGGCAAAACTACAACTCCCAGCATGCACTGACAGAACGTGCATGCTGGGAGTTGTAGTTTTGCAACAGCTGGAGGCACACTGGTTGGAAAATACTGAGTTAGGTAATAGAACCTATTACCTAACTCGGTATTTCCCAACCAGTGTGCCTCCAGCTGTTGCAGAACTACAACTCTCAGCATGTACTGATTGCCAAAGGGAATGCTGGGAGATGTAGTTATGCAACAGCTGGAAGCACGCAAGTACAACTCCCAGCATGCCGAGACAGCCATTTGCTGTTCCTGAATGTTGGGAGTTGTAGTTTTGCAAGATTTAGAGGGGTTCAGGCTGGAGATCACTGACAGTGGTCTCTAAACTGTGGGCCTCCAGATGTTGCAAAACTACAAATCTCAGCATGCTAAGACAGCAAACTGCTGTCTGGGCATGCTGGGAGTTGTAGTTTTGTAACATCTGGAGGGCTACAGTTTAGAGACCACTGTCAGTGATCTCTAGCCTGAACCCCTCTAAATCTTGCAAAACTACAACTCCCAGCATGCCAACACAGCAAACAGCTGTCAAGGCATGGTGGGAGTTGTAGTTTTGCAACATCTGGAGGGCCACAGTTTAGAGACCACTCTCCAAACTGTCGCCCTGCAGATGTTGATAGGCAACAGACCCCGGACACACGGCACCATACTCACCTCCACCGCCGCCATGATCACAGCCACTGCAGGGTAAGTGACCGCCGCTGCCGCCGCCGCTATTGCACGGTTCCCCCCACTGTGCCTGGACACCGATTGGTGGGCATAGCGGGGGAACCGAACTTTAACCCCCCCGCCCCCAGTCTGCTATTGGTCAGTCGCTCCGCCGATCAATAGCAGAGATAGGAGGGGTGGCAACCCTGCCACCTCACTCCTATCTCTTCAAGGGGGATCGAGGGTGTCTTGGACACCCTCAATCCCCCTTATTTTATTGCGTCGTTGATGGGCAGGGGGAGAGCGCTCCCCCTGCAAACACCATAGATGCCGTGATCAGAACTGATCACGGCATCTATGGGGTTAATGCTGCCGGGACTGGTGCGATCGCGGCCCCGGCAGCTGCGGTGGGACTCCGGCTGTGATTGACAGCTGAGTCCCACCCGCGATCTCCTGCGCTGCCCGCGGCAGAGCAGGAGATCGCTTGGACGTATGCATACGTCCATTTGCGCGAACGTGAAGTTCGTCTGGACGTATGCATATGTCCAATAGCGGGAAGGGGTTAATACATGATGTAATGTTGAATGAATGAATGAATGAATAAATGAATGAATGAATGCTGTATGAACGATTGATGTGTTTGATCGATGTGTTTGAATGTCGAGTGATTTATGTATAACATGTTATGTCACTTGCACTACCGTTTCTGTTACTGTTACCAGGGTGCCTCCAGCTGTTGCAAAACTACAACACCCACCCAGCATGCCCTGACAGCCAAAGACTGTCTGGGCATGTTGGGAGTTGCAGTTTTGCAACAGCTGGAGACACCTTGGTTGGAAAACATGCGCTATGTTCTAACTACTTTCATTTTTTAATTTCCCTCTCTATTTTCTGAACTGGGTTAGTTTGTGAATGAAATGCATAGTAATTGCCGTGGGAACATTTTTTATTCATAAAACCGCAGACTTAATTGGATAATTGGACCATAGGAGAGCTGCCGCTGCATCTATGCATTATACAGGAGGATCGCAGCAAGTATCTGGAGTGATACCCGCAGTGATCTTTCCATAAATACAAGTACTACTACTCCCAACATGGAGTACACTCTGCTCCATGCTGGGAGCTGTAGTACCTGCATTAATAGACAGATCGCATCATGTGTCAGAAATTACACTCGCTGCAATCTGTCTATTAATGCAGGCACTACAACTTCCAGCATGGAGCAGAGTGTGCTCCATGTTGGGAGTAGTAGTACCTGCAGTAAGGGACAGATCCCAGCGGATGTCACTCCTCCGGACACCCGCTGCGATCCTCCTTATGTGAATGTCGGGATGAGCTGTCCTCAGGGCTATAGAGCCAGGAGAACAGCTGATGCTGAGCCGTAGGTATACATCATATATCTACTGCCCAGCAAGAACTTACAGTGAGCCTGCAATGTGTATACAGTATTATACTTAAGGCTCACTTAACCCCTTGCTGAGCTGTGCACTATGCGCAAGCCCAGCAAGGAAAGAGTTAACTGCTGGACAGTGTAGGTTAACCCTTTGGGCGGTATACACTATATACAGCTATCTATAGATAGCTGTATATAATGTATACAGAAGACGAAGTCCGCTTACTTCCCTCGAGTCCAGGGCAGCTCTGTGTAGCTCCGCCTCCTAGTGATGACGTCATTAGGGAACCAGGCTAGTAAATCTGAAACTCTGTTCACATTGTCCGTTTTGTATAATGTGAACAGACCCTTCTGGCAGTGTCTACCCAGACAGGGAGACTCCAGCTGTTGCTAAACTACAACTCCCAGCATGCCGAGACAGCAAATGGCTGTCTGGGCATGCTGGGAGTTATAGTTTTGCACCAATTGGTGGCTCCCTGTTTGGGTAGACATTGCATTATGGGTGCTCTCCCCAGCAGACAGCGCCAAAAATGTCATAACCAATTTTTTTTTTTTTTCTTCTCGTTTCAGATCCGTGTATGCAGAGGATTACGGAGGATTTGATGGATTATGGCGGATTAATTTTTATTTTATTTTAATAAAATGGTTAACGAGGGCTGTGGGGGAGTGTTTTTTAAAATAAAATTATTTTTCCAATGTGTTGTGTTTTTTGTCAAGCTCAGTAGTGGAAGCCGGTCTTATTGACGGAATCCATTGTTCAGATTTCGGATTCATTCGGATGTAAATATTTCGTACATTCGGATCAATCCGAATGAACGAAATATGAACAATTCGGACAAAAATGAATTACGTCCGAAACGAATTGCACATGTCTAATATAAAGTGCTCTGCAGACACACTACAGGGCTCAGAGGAGAAGACATGCCATTGAGCTTTTGAAGAGAGAATTTAGTTGGAATGGAAGTCAGAGGCCATGTGCGTTCACAAAGCCCCCATGGTGCCCCCCATGTGACCCCATTTCGGCACCTTTGAATGTAATAGGGGGTGCAGTGAGCATTTACACTCCACTGGTGTTTGACAGATCTTTGGAACAGTGGGCTGTGCAAATTAAAAATTTTATTTTTCATTATTGACACCTGTTCAAAAAATCTGTCACACACCAGTGGGGTGTAAATTCTCCTACACCCCTTGATATATATTACGTGAGGGGTGTAGTTTCCAAAATGGGGTCACATGTGGGGGGGGGGGGGGCAATGTTCTGGAAACATCTGGGCTTTGTAAATGCACATGGCATTCAGTTTTAGCCTAATTCTCTCCCAAAAAAACAAATGTTGCTCCTTCTTTTATGAGCCTTGTAGTGCGCCCACAGAGCACTTTATGTCCACATATTGGGTATTTCCTTCCTCAGCAGAAATAGGTTTACAAATTTTGTTCGGCTTTTGCATCTATTACCCCTTGTGAAAATTAAAAGTTTGGGGTAACACCTGCATTTCAGTGACATTTTTTTATTTTTTATTTTCATGTCCAACTTTAACGAAAATTCGTCAAAGATCTTTGAAATGTTAAAGCTCACTGTACCCCTTTTTATATTTTTGATGGATGTGGTTTCCAAAATGGGGTCACATGTGGGTGTTTTCTTTTTTGCGTTTGTCAGAACCACTGTATCTATCAACCACCCCTGTGCACATCACCAATTTAGGCTTCAAATGTACATGGTGCGCTCTCACTCCTGAGCCCTGTTGTGTGCCCGCAAAGCACTTTACGTCCACATATGGGGTATTTCTGTACTCAGGAGTAATGATGTTACAAAGTTTGGGGGTCTTTTTCTCCTTTTACCTCTTGTGACAATGAAAAGTATAGGGCAACCATGGCTTGTTAGTGTCAAAAAACCCATATGTGGCACTAAACTGTTGCCTTGAAATATGACAGGGCTCCACAGTGAGAGAGCACCATGTGCATTTGATACCTAAATTAGGGATTTGCATAGGGACGGACTCGGATACAAGCATTACACTTGCCTCCTCCACCAAAAATTACCCACGGCAGTGGTTTTCAAACAAGGTGCCTCCAGTTGTTGCAAAACTCCCAGCATGCCAGGACAGTCAATGGCTGTCCAGCAATGCTGGGATTTGTTGTTTTGCAACAGCTGGAGGCTCCGTGTAGGAAACAGTGCCATACGAGACGTTATTCATTTTCATTGGGGGGACAGTGTACGGGTTTGTGTATACGTAGTGTTTTACTCTTTATTTCATTTAAGTGTCGTGTAGTGTAGTAGTTTTAGGGTACATTCACACGGGTGGGGGTTTACAGTTGGGATTTTGAGCTGCAGCTGTAAATTTGCCACAGCTAAAACTTGTAGCAGGTAACTCACTGCAAACTCCCACCCGTGTGAATGTCCCTTATACACTCACATGGGGGGGTTGCACAAACCTCCAACTGTTGCAAAACTACAACTCCCAGCATACACTGATAGACCGTGCATGCTGGGAGTTGTAGTTTTGCTACAGCTGTAGGCACACTGGTGGGAAAACACCGGATTAGGTAATAGACTAACTTAGTGCCCAGAATGCATGGTCTGCCGGTGCATGCTGGAAGTTGTAGTTTTGCCACGGCTGGAGGCACACTGGTTGGGAAACTTCGAGTTAGGAAACAGACTCTAACTCAGTGTTTCCCAACCAGTGTGCTTACAGCTGTTGCCAAACTACAACTCCCAGCATGCACTGACAGCCGAAGGGCATGCTGGGAGATTTAGTTATGCAACAATTGGAGAACGGTTTGGAGACCACTGTGTAGTGGTCTTGAAACTGTGGACCTCAGATGTTGCAGACTGTCTAGCCATGATGGGAGTTGTAGTTTGGCAACATCTGAAGGGCCAGATGTTGCAGAACTACAATGCCCAGCATGCCTGATTGTTTGGGCATTCTGTGAATTGTAGTTTTGCAACATCTGGAGGTCTAGAGTTTAGAGACCACTGTATAGTGGTCTCCAATCTGTGCCCCTCCAGATGTGACAAAACTACAACTCCAAGCAAAGCATACCAAGAGTTTCCAGGTATGCTGGGAGTTGTAGTTCTGCAAGATCTGAAGGGCCAGATGTTACAGAACTACAACTCCCATCATGCCTGGACTGTCTGGGCATGCAATATCTGGAACCACACTTTGGAGACCACTGCACAGTGGTCTCGAATATGTGCCCCCCCCCCAAATGTTGCAAAACTACAACTCCCAGCATGCCCAGACAGCCAGGAGGCATGCTGGGAGTTGTAGTTTTGTAACTTCTAGCAGGCCACGGTAAAGATCACTCACCAAAGATGATCTTTACTTTCACCTGCAGTCTCCTCCGTTCCTCTAGATTGTCCCTTGCTATCTGCCACCGCCCGCTGCCTGACGCCAGTAAGGCCCTGACCCTCCGAGCCACTTTCCAACACCCCCCCCCCCTGCTCTGACCGGACCTCCATGGGCGGGTAGAGCGGGGGATTTGAACTTTATTCCCTCCCGCCCCCCTCCTGCCATTGGTCGATCAGTCCTGATTGACCAATGGTAGGCGATAGGAGGAGGTGGCCCCCCTGATCACCCTTATTTTCCGGGCCATCGGGTCACCAGAGACACGATAGGCCAGGGAAAAACATCAGAATTGACCCGCGAATCATGGCGATCACTGTTTCAGAACGCCCCTGTCATGCACCCTGATGTAAGCTGTCACGAAGCAGGAAGTGGATCCTCCACCTGTGTGGCAGATGACTCGGACCGTATCTGGGAGCGGAGTCTAAGGTGCAGCTAGTTTTCACCAGAGCCAGCCGCAAGGCAGGATGGGCTTGCTACAGCAGGTGACACCCAGGTCGCTACCCCCGACACGGCTCGACCAAACAGGTAACTGGGCAAGGCGAGGTACTGAAGGATGAGGCTTTAGCATAGTCAAATGTAGCAGAAGGTCAAGGCAGGCGGCAAAGGTTCGTAGTCAAAAAATGTAGCAGGAAGGTCTAGATACATGGGAATGCCAAAACAGGCAATGGGAATGCTTTCTCTCAGGCAAATGGCACTGAAGATCTGGCAGAGAAGTGTGGGAGGTGTAGGGACTTATAGAGTAGTGTCAGGTGTTACACATAATTAGGGGAATACTGGCCCTTTAAATTTCAAGGCTCCGGCGTGCGCGCCCTAGGAGACGGGGACATGTGGGCAGGAGCTGAGATACAGTGGAGGAGGTGGCAGAGGAGCGTCGTAAGTGACGGGCCGGGATTCGCATGAGGGCGCGTCCCGCGATGCGAATCCCAGCCCCGCCGGGAGCAAGGACAAGCTGAAATAGCCCCTAGCCGCTGTGCCGGGATGGCTTCTGATAGGTATCAGTGATATCAGTGGCGAGTGGCAGTGATCGGAAATACAGAGGGTGTTCAGGTACGCCCTCTGTCCTTAATTACAACAGGTTAATATTTTGTCTTGTAAAATGTTAGATATCACAATGGAAGCCTAACAAATCCCATTAAAACTAACAATATAAAATCATACAGTGGCCTTACCAACTTTCTTTGTTAATCTTCCCTTATGACATCACACATGTGACATCATCAAGTGTTTGGAGCTATCTCTACCAGCCACTAGTACAGCTCAGGCCTTAGCTATCAGAGGGAGTGCACACAAAGAGCAGGAGATGAGGAAGAGGACAAGAGGACACAGGAGAGGTACATAGGGGGAGATTTATCAAAACCTGTCCAGAGGAAAAGTTGCTAAGTTGCCCATAGCAACCAATCAGATTGCTTCTTTCATTTTGCAGAGGCCTTGTTAAAAATGAAAGAAGCAATTTGATTGGTTGCTCTGGGCAACTCAGCAACTTTTCTTCTGGTCAGGTTTTGATAGATCGCCCCCAATAATCCTAAATATTGGTCAGAATGCATCTAGAGTTCTAGACTTGCTCTAGAAATGCTCTAGAAATGATGACTAGATCTATTGAATATAATGTGTCAAAATAATAATGTAAATTGTATTAAATCTAATTATTTAACTAGACACTTTGCTGATGTTCCCAAATGACCAAGTATATACTGTTTATTCAATTCTATTACACAAAGAGTTGGGGGGGTGGGGTGTAAGTACTGTGTGGGCATATTAAGTCTATGAAGGAGAATCATCAAAATCTGTGCAGAGAAAGAGTGGAGCAATTGCACATAGCAACCAATCAGATCGCTTCTTTCAGATTTCAGAAGCCTTTATTTTTAAATGAAAGAAGCAATCTTATTGGTTGCTACGGGCAACTGGTCAATTTTTCCTCTGCACTGGTTTTAATAAATGTGTGCCCGATACATATATGTAAAGGGGAAGAAATGTGCTGTTATTAAAAAAAATAACTTATATCCCTGTAGAGTTCTTCTCCCCCGTGGATCTGATCACCTAGTTTCCTCTCTGAGCGATAACCCTACTGTTGCCAGGCAACAGAGCACACACTCTCCCACAATCCCCCTTGCTTATAAGCACAGTGGAGACAAACCGCCATTAACTTCAGGAGACTGCAGGTGAACTGAGCATGTGTTACCCATCCATAGTGGGTCGTAACTAAGGGCAACAATTATCAAAACAATGCAGGTACATGGAGGATTAGTAATCTTATATCTCTCACTGAGATAGATAGATAGATAGATAGGCGATAGATAGATAGATAGATAGATAGATAGATAGGCGATAGATAGATAGATAGATAGATAGATAGATAGCTAGATAGGCGATAGATAGATAGATAGGACATAGATCAGTGTTTCCTGAACAGGTTGCCTCCAGCTGTTGCAAAACTACAACTCCCAGTATGCTGGGAGTTGTAGTTTTGCAACCGCTGGAGGCACCCTGGAAGGGAAACACTGAGATAGATAGGGAATAGATATAGGACATAGATCAATGTTTCCCAATCAGGGTGACTCCAGTATGCTGGAAGTTGTAGTTTTGCAACAGCTGGAGGCACCCTCTTCAGGAAACACTGATCTATCTATCTATCTATCTATCTGTCTGTCTACCTATCTATCTTTGTCAGTGTTTCCCAACCAAGGTGCCTCTAACTGTTACAAAACTACAACTCCCATCATGCCTGGACTGTCTGGGCATGCTGAGAGTAGTAGTTTTGCAAAATGTGGAAACCACAGTTTGGAGACCACTGCACAGTAGTCTCCATTCTGTGGTCCCCAAGATGTTGCAAAACTACAACTCCCGGCATGGGAGGCTACGGTAAAGATCACTCACCAAAGATGATCTTTACTATCGCCTGCAGTCTCCTCCACTGCTGCCACTCCTCTGGATTGTCCCTTGCTATCTGCCACTGCCTGCTGCCTGACGCCAGTAAGGCCCCGAACCTCCGAGACACTTTCCAAGACCCCGCCCCCCTGATCTGCCCAGACTTCCATGGGCGGGTAGAGCGTAGGGAATGACCGATATCATTTTTTAGGGCCAATACCGATAATCTGTGGAGGTTAGGGCCAATAGCCGATAATTTATACCAATGTTCCGGTATGTTATCGGCTATTTATCCCCCCCACGACACCGCTGCAGATCATTGATTTAAAGAGGGCGCTTTAAATCAATGAACTGCAGTGGCTTTTGCGGTGCCATACCCCGCTGCCGCCACCCGCTTCTATCCCCCTGCCTGTCCGGGGGTCCTCCTGAGTCCTATCACCGCCACCGCGACCACCCCCCCCCCACCGCCGCACCGCTCCACGCCACTACCACCCCACCGCACCACGACCACCCCCCACCGACCCACCGCACCGCACCCCATTGCCTCCCCAATCCCTGGTTTTATAATTACCTGTTCCCGGGGCCCGGGGTCCACTCTACATCTGGCTCCGGTGGCGTCCTCCTGAGCTGTCACTGTGCGCACTGACGGTGACATTGCGTCGCGTCACGTCACTCGTCATTGCGCACAGCGTAAAGCAGGACGCAGCAGGAGCCAGAAGTAGCATGCACCCCGGCTCCCAGGAACAGGTAATTATAAAATCGGGGATGGGGGGAGGCAATGGGGCCGGGGCGGTGCGGTGGGGGGTGCGACGCGGTGCGGCGGGTCGGTGGGGGATGCGGTCGCGGTGCGGGTGGTGCAGGGCATTATCGGATTATCGGCAAGGTAATTGCAGATACAAATAATGCCCAAAATCGTGATTATCGGCCGATAATATCGGCCAAACCGATAATCGGTCGATCCCTAGTAGAGCGGGGATTTGAACTTTATTCCCTCCCGCCCCCCTCCTGCCATTGGTCGATCAGTCCTGATTGACCAATGGTAGGTGATAGGAGGAGGTGGCACCCTGATCACCCTTATTTTCCAAGCCAACGGGTCATAAGAGACACGATTGACCTGGGAAAAACATAATACGCTGGTCAGAATTGAAACGGGAATCATGGTGATCACAGCAAGGGGTGCAGAGCAGTTTATATGGGGGACAGAAGGGGTGTAGGGGTTAATATAGAGGTGTACATGGGTGACAGAGGGATGTAGAGGGGTGACAGATGGGTGTAGAAGAGTGTGCATGGGTGACAGCGGGGTGTAGAGGAGTGTACGTGGGAAACAGATGGGTGTAGAGGGGTGTACATGGGTGACAGGAGGGCGTACATGGGTGACAGCAGGGTGTTAGGGGTGTAGTGGAGTGTACATGGGTGACAGAGGAGCATAGAGGAATGTACATGGGTAACAGAGGGGTGTAGATTGGTGTACATGGGTGACAGAATGGTGTTCATGGGTGATAGAGGGGTGTAAAGGAGTGTACATGGGAATTAGAGGGATGTAGAGGAGTGTACATGGGTGACAGGGGGTGTAGGAGGTGATAGAGGGGGTACATGGGTCACAGAGGGGTGTTGGGGTGTAGAGGAGTGTACATGAGTGACAGAGTACAGTAGAGGCATGTACATGGATAACAGAGGGGTGTACAGGAGTGTACATTAGTATTAGAGGGGTGTACATCGGTAACATAGGGGTTTAGAGAAGTGTACATGGGTAAGAGAGGGGTTAAGAGGGATGTTCATGGGTTACAGAGGGTGTAAAGGAATGTAAATAGTAGACAGAGGAGCATAGAGGAGTGTACATGGGAAACAGATGGGTGTAGAGGGGCGTACATGGGTGACAGAATGGTGTTCATGGGTGACAGAGGGGTGTACAGGAGTGTACTTGGGAGACAGGGATGTAGAGGAGTGTACATTGGTATTCGAGGGGTGTGCATCGGTGACAGAGGGGATGTAGAGGAGTGTACATGGCTGACAGTGAAGCATAGAGGAGTGTACATGGGTAACAGAGGGGTGTAGAGGAGTGTACATGGGTATTAGAGGGGTGTACATCGGTGACAGAGGGGTGTAGAGGAGTATACATGGGTAACAGAGAGGTGTAGAGGGATGTTCATGGGTTACAGAGGGTGTAGAGGAATGTACATGGGTGACAGAGGAGCATAGAGGGGTGTACATGGGAAACAGATGGGTGTAGAGGGGTGTAAAGGGGTGTACATGGGTGACAGAATGGTGTTCATGGGTGACAGAGGGGTGTACAGGAGTGTACATTGGAGACATTGGGATGTAGAGGAGTGTACATTGGTATTAGAGGGGTGTGCATCGGTGACAGAGGGGATGTAGAGGAGTGTACATGGCTGACAGTTAAGCGTAGAGGAGTGTACATGGGTAACAGAGGGGTGTAGAGGAGCGTACATTGGTATTAGAGGGGTGTACATCGGTGACAGAGGGGTTTGGAGGAGCGTACATGGGTGACAGAGGAGCATAGAGGAGTGTACATGGGTAACAGAGGGGTGTAGAGGGATGTTCATGGGTTACAGAGGGGATGTAGAGAAGTGTATATGGCTGACAGTGAAGCATAGAGGAGTGTACATGGGTAACAGATGGTGTAGAGGAGTGTACATGGGTATTAGAGGGGTGTGCATGGGTGACAGAGGGGTGTACAGGAGTGTACATGGGTGACACATGGATAACAGAGGAGCATAGAGAAGTGTACTTGAGTAACAGAGGGTTGTAGAGGGATGTTCATGGGTTACACAGGGTGTAGAGGAATGTACATGGGTGACAGAGGAGTGTAGAGGAGTGTACATGGGTAACAGAGGGGTGTAGAGGAGCGTACATGGATATTAGAGGGTTGTACACGAGTTACAGAGGGATATAGAGGAGTGTACATGGGTGACAGGGGGTGTAGGAGGTGATAGAGGGGGGTACATGGGTCACAGAGGGGTGTTGGGGTGTAGAGGAGTGTACATGGGTGACAGTACTGTAGAGCAGTGTACATGGATAACAGAGGGGTGTAGAGGAATGTACATTGGTATAAGAGGGGAGTACATCGGTGACAGAGGGGTTTGGAGGAGTGTGCATGGGTGACAGAGGAGCATAGAGGAGTGTACATGGGTATTAGAGGGGTGTACATGGGTGACAGAGGGGTGTACAGGAGTGTACATGGGGACACATGGATAACAGAGGAGCATAGATGTCAGGATTCGGCAGGCTGGAGGTGGATCCTCTGTGTCAGAGAGGGATTGGTGTGGACCGTGCCGGCGGACCGGTTCTAAGTTGCTACTGGTATTCACCAGAGCCCGCCGCAAAGCGGGATGGTCTTGCAGCGGCGGTAGCAACCAGGTCGTATCCACCGGCAACGGCTCAACCTCTCTGACTGCTGAGATAGGCGCGGTACAAGGGATTAGGCAAGAGCAAGGTCGGACGTAGCAGAAGGTCAGGGCAGGCAGCAAGGATCGTAGTCAGGGGCAATGGCAAGAGGTCTGGAACACTGGCTTGGGATACACAAGGAACGCTTTCACTGGCACAATGGCAACAAGATCCGGCCAGGAAGGGAAGGGGAAGTGAGGTTATATAGACAGGGAGCAGGTGGAAGCTAATCAGACTGATTGGGCCAGACACCAATCATTGGTGCACTGGCCCTTTAAATCTTAAAGAGCCGGCGCGCGCGCCCTAGGGAGCGAGGCCGCGCGCGCCGGGACAGCACAGACGGGGAACGAGTCAGGTAAGCGGGCCGGGATGCGAATCGCGAGCGGGCGCGTCCCGCATCGCGGATCGCATCACTGCTAGGGACATTATCGCAGCGCTCCCGGAGACCCTTTAACCGAGAAGACATCTGAGGACCCGGAGACAGGAGTAGGAGAAACAACCTTGGGAGAGAAGCGGTTAAGGATTAGTGGTTTAAGGAGAGAGACATGAAAAGCGTTAGGAATACGGAGAGAAGGGGGAAGAAGGAGTTTGTAGGAGACAGGATTGATTTGGCACTTGATTTTAAAGGGTCCAAGATAACGTGGTCCCAGTTTATAACTGGGGACACGGAAGCGGATATACTTGGCGAAGAGCCACACTTTGTCTCCAGGAACAAAGACAGGAGGAGTTCTTCTTTTTTTGTCGGCATGCTTCTTCATCCGGGATGAGGCCTGTATAAGGGATTTTTGAGTCTCTTTCCAGATGGTGGAGAAGTCCCGGGTAACCTCATCAACAGCGGGCAAACCAGAAGGCGTGGGAGTGGGGAGGGGGGGAAGAGGGTGAAGCTTGGCACGGGGCAGAGTGTTACCAGGACGGGGGCTATAAGGAGGAGACACAGCATAGTCCTGATAGGCCTTGGGGAGACCAGGTATAGGAGGAGACACTGAGGTTTGACTGACGGGACTGGGAGCAGACGTGAGGCATTTTTTGTGGCAAGAAGCACCCCAGCTCTTGATCTCCCCGGTGGTCCAGTCAAGGGTAGGAGAGTGGCGTTGGAGCCATGGCAGACCGAGGAGGACTTCAGAGGTGCAGTTGGGCAAAACACAAAGTTAAATTTTTTCGTGATGCAGTCCAATGCTCATGAGCAGGGGTTCTGTGCGGTAACGCACAGTGCAGTCCAATTTTACTCCGTTGACCGAGGAAATGTAGAGCGGCTTGGCGAGACGGGTCACAGGGATGTTGAACTTATTAACAAAAGAGGCCAAAATAAAATTTCCCGCAGAACCAGAGTCCAAGAAGGCCACAGCTGAGAAGGAGGAGTTGGCAGAAGGAGAAATCCGTACGGGCACAGTGAGACGTGGAGAAGCAGACTTCAGGCCTAGAGACGCCACACCCACGTGAGCTGGGTGCGTACATGCGTTTCCCAGAAGTGGAGGACGAATAGGGCAATCCACCAAGAAATGTTTGGTACTAGCGCAGTACAGACATAAATTTTTATCTCTGCGGCCAGTCCTCTCTTCATGGGTCAGGCGAGACCGATCCACTTGCATAGCCTCCTCGGCGGGAGGCACAGGGGTAGATTGCAAAGGATACTGTGAGAGAGGTGCCCAGAGATCAAGGTCTTTTCCCTGGCGGAGCTCTTGGTGTCTTTCAGAAAAACGCATGTCAATGCGGGTGGCCAAATGGATAAGTTCATGCAGGTTGGCAGGAATTTCTCGTGCGGCCAGCACATCTTTGATGTTACTGGATAGGCCTTTTTTAAAGGTCGCGCAGAGGGCCTCGTTGTTCCAAGATAATTCAGAGGCGAGGGTACGAAATTGGATGGCGTATTCGCCTACAGAAGAATTTCCCTGAACCAGGTTCAGCAAGGCAGTTTCGGCAGAAGAAGCTTGGGCTGGTTCCTTGAAGACACTGCGAACCTCAGCGAAGAAGGACTGTACAGTGGCGGTGACAGGATCATCGCGGTCCCAGAGCGGTGTGGCCCATGACAGGGCCTTCCCAGACAGGAGACTAACCACGAAAGCCACCTTCGACCGTTCTGTAGGAAATTGGTGCGACAACATCTCCAAATGTAGGGAACATTGTTACAGGAAACCACGGCAGAGTCTAGAGTCCCCATCAAATTTTTCCGGCAGGGACAAGCAGAGGTTAGGAGCGGCCGCTCGCTGCGGAGGAGGTGCAGGAGCCGGCGGAGGAGATGGTTGCTGCTGTAGCTGTGACTGAAGTTGCTGTAGCATGGCGGTCAAGTGCGACAGCTGGTGACCTTGTTGGGCGAGCAGTCGGGATTGCTGGGCGACCACCGTGGATATGTCAGCGAGACTTGGCAGCGGCACCTCAGCGGGATCCATGGCCGGATCTACTGTCAGGATTCGGCAGGCTGGAGGTGGATCCTCTGTGTCAGAGAGGGATTGGCGTGGACCGTGCTGGCGGACCGGTTCTAAGTTGCTACTGGTATTCACCAGAGCCCGCCTCAAAGCGGGATGGTCTTGCAGCGGCAGTAGCAACCAGGTCGTATCCACCGGCAACGGCTCAACCTCTCTGACTGCTGAGATAGGCGCGGTACAAGGGATTAGGCAAGAGCAAGGTCGGACGTAGCAGAAGGTCAGGGCAGGCAGCAAGGATCGTAGTCAGGGGCAACGGCAAGAGGTCTGGAACACTGGTTTGGGATACACAAGGAACACTTTCACTGGCACAATGGCAACAAGATCCGGCCAGGAAGGGAAGGGGAAGTGAGGTTATATAGACAGGGAGCAGGTGGAAGCTAATCAGACTGATTGGGCCATACACCAATCATTGGTGCACTGGCCCTTTAAATCTTAAAGAGCCGGCGCGCGCGCGCCCTAGGGAGCGGGGCCGCGCGCGCCGGGACAGCACAGACGGGGAACGAGTCAGGTAAGCGGGCCGGGATGCGAATCGCGAGCGGACGCGTCCCGCATCGCGGATCGCATCACGGCTAGGGACATTATCGCAGCGCTCCCGGTCAGCGGGTCTGACCGGGGCGCTGCGAACAGGAGAACGCTGCGAACGCTCCGGGGAGGAGCGGGGACCCGGAGCGCTCGGCGTAACAGTACCCCCCCCCCCCCCTTGGGTCTCCCCCTCTTTTTGGAACCTGAAAATTTGTGAATTAGGTCCTTGTCGAGAATGTTATCCTCGGGTTCCCATGACCTCTCCTCAGGGCCGCAATTCTCCCAATCTACAAGAATTTTTTTTTTACCTCTGACCGTCTTAGACGCGAGAATTCCTTTAACCGAGAAGACATCTGAGGACCCGGAGACAGAAGTAGGAGCAACAACCTTGAGAGAGAAGCGGTTAAGGATTAGCGGTTTAAGGAGAGAGACATGAAAAGCGTTAGGAATACGGAGAGAAGGGGGAAGAAGGAGTTTGTAGGAGACAGGATTGATTTGGCACTTGATTTTAAAGGGTCCAAGATAACGTGGTCCTAGTTTATAACTGGGAAAACGGAAGCGGATATACTTGGCGGAGAGCCACACTTTGTCTCCAGGAACAAAGACAGGAGGAGTTCTTCTTTTTTTGTCGGCATGCTTCTTCATCCGGGATGAGGCCTGTATGAGGGATTTTTGAGTCTCTTTCCAGATGGTGGAGAAGTCCCGGGTAACCTCATCAACAGCGGGCAAACCAGAAGGCGTGGGAGTGGGGAGGGGGGGAAGAGGGTGAAGCTTGGCACGGGGCAGAGTGTTACCAGGACGGGGGCTATGAGGAAGAGACACAGCATAGTCCTGATAGGCCTTGGGGAGACCAGGTATAGGAGGAGACACTGAGGTTTGACTGACGGGACTGGGAGCAGACGTAAGGCATTTTTTGTGGCAAGAAGCACCCCAGCTCTTGATCACCCCGGTGGTCCAGTCAAGGGTAGGAGAGTGGCGTTGGAGCCATGGCAGACCGAGGAGGACTTCAGAGGTGCAGTTGGGCAAAACAAAAAGTTAAATTTTTTCGTGATGCAGTCCAATGCTCATGATGGCAACAAGATCCGGCCAGGAAGGGAAGGGGAAGTGAGGTTATATCGACAGGGAGCAGGTGGAAGCTAATCAGACTGATTGGGCCAGACACCAATCATTGGTGAACTGGGCCTTTAAATCTTAAAGAGCCGGCGCGCGCGCGCCCTAGGGAGCGGGGCCGCGCGCACCGGGACAGCACAGACGGAGAACGAGTCTGGTAAGCGGCCGGAATGCGAATCGCGAGCGGGCGCGTCCCGCATCGCGGATCGCATCACGGCTAGGGACATTATCGCAGCGCTCCCAGTCAGCGGGTCTGACCGGGGAGCTGCGAACAGGAGAACGCTGTGAGCGTAACAATAGAGAAGTGTACTTGAGTAACAGAGGGTTGTAGAGGGATGTTCATGGGTTACACAGGGTGTAGAGGAATGTACATGGGTGACAGAGGAGCATAGAGGACTGTACATGGGCGACAGAGGGGTGTTGAGGGATTTTCATGGGTTACAGAGGGGATGTAGAGGAGTGTACATGGCTGACAGTGAAGCGTAGAGGAGTGTACATGGGTATTAGAGGGGTGTAAATGGGTGACACACGGGTGTAGAGGAGTGTACATGGGTGACAGTGGAGCGTAGAGGAGTGTACATGGGTAACTGAGGGATGTTGAGGGATGTACATGGGTGATAAAGGGTGTAGAGGAATGTACATGGGTGGCAGAGGAGTGTAGAGGAGTGTACATGAGTGGTAGATTAGTGTACAAGGGTGATAGAGGGGTGTAGAAGTGTGAACATGGGTGACAGAGTGGCATAGGGGGTGACAGAGGGGTGTACATGGGTGACAGAGGGGTGTAGGGGTGGAAGAGTGGTGTACATGGGTGACAACGGAGTGTAGAAGGGTGACAGATGGGTGCAGAAGAGTGCACATGGGTTATAGATGGGTGTAGAGGAATGTACATGGGTGACAGAGGGGTTTAGAGGAGTGTACATGGGTGACAGAGTGGTGTACATGGGTGTTGGAGGGGTGTTCATGCATGAAAGAGGGGTGTAGAAGAAAGTACATAGGTGACAGAGGGGTGAAGAAGGGTTTACATGGGTGACAGGGGGTCAAAGGGGGTGACAGCGGGGTGTAGAAGAGTGTACATAAGTCACAGTGGAGCGTAGATAAGTGTACATGGGTAACTGAGGCGTAGATTGGTGGGTGGTCAGAGGGGGGGGTGGACCTTGGTGACAGAGGGGTGTAAGAGGTAATAGAGGCATGTACATGGGTGACAGAGGAGTGTACATGGGTGACAAAGGGGTGTGTTTGGGTGACAGAGGGGTGTAGAGGGGTTTGCATGGGTGACAAAGCAATGTAGAGGAGTGTACATGTGTGACAGGGGGTTATAGAGGGTGACAAGTAGACAAAAGTGACAAGGTGATAACAGAGGGGTGGACAGGGGTGACAAAGGGACAGAATGGTGAATACATGGTGGACATGCGTGACAAGGATGTGGTCAGAGGGGTGGACAATGGGGGGTGAACATGGGTGACGGGGTTGGAGAGGGGTGACAGAGGGGTAGATAGGTGGGAGGTCAAGGTTCACATGGATTACAGGTGGGTGGATATGGAAGACAGTGGGTGAACAGGGGTTATAGGGGGTCAGACGGTGGACAGGGGTGACAGAGAGTGGTGGACAGGGGTGACAAAGGGACAGAGGGGTGAATAGGGGGTGGACATTGGTGACAGAGGGGTAGACTGGGGGTGGTTAGAGGGTAGGGTTGAACATCGATGACAGGGGGATGGACAGGGTTGACAGAGGGGTGACCATGGTGAACATGGATGACAGGGGTGGACACGGGAGAAATGGGCGGTGGATATAGGAGACGGGGAGAAGTGAACAGGGGTGACAGGGGGGTGGACAAGGATGGAAAGGGGGATAAAATAGGGGGGACAGAGGGACAGAGGGGTAAAACATTTAATAAAATAATTCAACCACCCCTTTTAAAATTAAAAGGCATACATTCCCATTACATGATGAACTGTGATATATATTATAAAAAAATTTGATAAAACTATAAATAAATAAATAAATATAAAAAATATACATTATATTTTAAGTTAAAATAATGAACTAGATCCTTATGTGTTTCATCTTTTTTTGTTCCTTTTTCATGTGCAGTTTCATAATCCCTGAGATAAGTAGTTCTGGCCCTAGAGTGTTATATATATTAGTGTCTGTAGCATGTATTAGGAACATGTTATCATACCTTTGTCTTTCTTTACAGGTGATTGATGCCCCGTGAGAAGGTGAACGTGACATAAACCCTCGTCAGCTGCAAAAAAGGAACCGCGAGACAGGTAATTAATATTTATATTAATTACTGATAACAATCAGGCTAGATGTACTATCTAGACCTGCAGAGATGTTATAGTCTCTCCCTTCTACATGAAGATATATGTGTTGTTAATAAGTATATTGTCTATGGACAGCTTCTTATATAACACAACCATATCTCAGGTACAGAGAGTAGGAACATTTATGATCCTTATTCTCTGTTTTATTTCATTTGTAGGAATCCCCTTTTTCAATATTTAATAGAATAGACTAAACTGACTGCAGAGTTTACAAGTTTATGTTAGACCTGTGTTTCCCAACCTTTTTCGGCTCAAGGCACCCCTTGGAAAAAAAAAATTCCACTGGGCACCCCTACCAAAGTTGATAAGCCAAAAAACAAAAGGGGAAAAGCCGCAATGCACAATATGGGGTGTAGAGGAGTGTACACGGGTGGCAGAGGGGTGTAGAGGAGTGTACATGGGTGACATAGGGGTGCAGAGGAGTGTACATGGGTGATAGAGGTGTGTAGAGGAATGTACATGGGTGGCAGAGGGGTGTAGAGGAGTGTACATGGGAGGCAGAGGGGTGTAGAGGAATGTACATGGATGAAAGGGAGGTGTAGGGGGTGATAGAGGTGTGTACATGGGTGACAGAGGGGTGTTGGGGGTTTAGAGGAGTGTACATGGGTGACAGAGAAGCATAGAGAAGTGTACATGGGTAATAGAGGGGTGTAGGAGGGTGAACATGGGTGGCAGGGGTGCGTAGAGCAGTGTACATGGGTGACAGGAGCATAGAGGAGTTTACATTGGTAACAGAGGCGTATAGAGGAGTGTACATGGGTGGCAAAGGGGTGTAGAGGAGTGTACAAGGGTGAAAGAGGGAAGGAGAGGAGTATACATGGGTTATAGCTGGGTGTACATGTGGGACAGTGGGGTGTAGAGGAGTGTACATGGGTGACAGCTAACTCATAGACTACCAGACAGGGTAGCCCAAAAAAAACCCTTTATTTCCCATATATCAAGAAAATGTGAATTTAAAAGTGCAATCTTTATTGAATTCGGGTCGCACTTAATGGTGTTTTAAAAATATATAGAGCACCATATCGTCCTACTTGTTAGATTCTATATATATATAAATTGGACCAACTGGTCTATGGATTGAATAAACACTGGAGCGGAGAAGAGGTGCCTGCAGATCACCTGCATTCAGCGCTATTGTAGGACAATGGAGCTCAAAGTTAAAAACTTAACATGGCTCCCCTCGACATGTTTCACTGCCTCAGCAGCGTTATCAAGAGGTAGATAGGCACTGAGTTAAAAAACGCCGTGCAGGGGGTTATAATACCTCCCTTAATGATGTCACAGGATGTCGGGATTCACACATAATCAATTCTCCACCAATGCCTCTCATGTATTAAGAAGTGACACTTAAATCGACCAATCCACGTCTCTGTATTGGATCAGCCAATCTCTGTTTATATTTCCTGTGCCCAATCGCAATTCCGGAGCCTTGACTGGCACGTACATCGGCGAATCCCCATAGGGTAAGTCGCCGATGACGTGCTGCGCCAGAATCTCATGCGCGAGGTGATAGAACGAAGGAGCCGGATTCGACTCATCTGCGCATGCTCCGTTCTCCGACGGCTAACAGTAAACTTCCGGTTGCGCGTCTCGATCTGCGCGAGAACTTAGAAATCCTTCATGTGCGCGGGAGAGATGCGCGAGAACATAGAGAATTTAGTGAAAACTCATGTCTATTGATTGGTATAGACTTTCAATTCAACAGACTCAATGGACTGAATTGTATATATTGTTATGCATATTGTGGATTTGTTCGGCAAACGGAATAAATTGGAAAGGTTTATCCTGATCTCATCTATGTAAATAAATATGATGAGATTCTGGTAATTCAAGCTAACTGAGTCAGTAGACTAATAAAAAGGGGAGGAGAATTCGATAATGAAAATTTGCATCCCAGAGCAAGTGTGATAGCTGTGACACCAATAAAAGGCTTAAATGCGACACTCACGTAGTAGGTATATGAAATACCATAATTATAGGTTGTTATGAATAGTATTTATTTTATTTAAGGCAGGTAAACTTAATTAGATAAATGGGCTGAAGGTGAACCCTTCATTCAGGCCCAAAGGAGACATAGATTTCAGTCGGTAAATCCACTTAGCTTCTTCTTGTAGAAGCTTTTTATCCAGATTGCCACGTCTTGGTCCTAAGCGTGGTCTGGCCAAGCCAAAAAATCTCAAACAGGACCAGTTTCCCCCATGGTGGGACCAAAAATGTCTTGCTAGAGGTGTATCTGCTCTAGTTCGTATCGTGCTTATATGCTGAGAAATCCTTCTTCTGAACTGTTGAGTGGTTTTTCCTACATAAATCATAGGGCATCCACATTGAGCTATATAGACAATACCGGAGGTTTGACAATTGATAAATTCCCTGATCACATATCTTCGTCCATCAATGGGATTCGTAAAGTCCTTTGTTTTGGGAACTCTCTGACAAAAGGAGCAACTTCCACACGGATAGGAACCAATAATGGTGGACCTCAACCACGTTTCTTCCACATGGTCAGAGAAGTGGCTCTTTACTAGGTGCTCTCTAATGTTTCTCCCTCGTCTGAACGTGACAGACGGATAGTCGGTAAGTACTTCTCTCAAATTGCAATCTGCCATCAAAATGGGCCAATATTTCCGCAAAACGTCCATTACCCGGCGATTATTTTGATCAAAGGTACCTATACATCTCACAATCTTCTGCCCCGGTACTGTCATAGATCTTTTGTTAGTGGTGAGTAATTCATTTCTCGGAGTGTCCCTAGCTCGGGCAAAAGCCCTATGTAGGACTTTCTTTGGATATCCTCGGGATATAAATCTCTGATATAGCAATTTGCTCTCTGCCAAAAAGGCTTCATTAGATGAGCAATTGCGTCTCGCTCGCAAGTATTGCCCGACTGGAATGCCTCTCTTTAGAGCTACCGGATGATGACTTCTCCATTGTAGGAAACTATTGGTGGAAGTCGGTTTCCTAAATATCCTTGTATGAATACTGCCACTCGGGTCCAGAGTGATTTTTAGATCCAAGAAGTTAAGAGTGTTTTCATGTATTTCGTGTGTAAAGTGCATACCTATATTGTTTTGATTGAGTGCCGTGACAAACTCATTGAATAAGGTGATAGTGCCATCCCAAAATAATAAAATATCATCAATAAATCTACCCCAAAATAAAACGTGACTAGTGTACTTGTGTAAGGTGTCAGAAAAAACTATAGTGTCCTCCCACCACCCTAGAAAGAGATTAGCGAAATTAGGTGCACAAGTAGTGCCCATAGCGGTGCCTTTACATTGTAAATAAAAGTGGCCATCAAATAAAAAATAATTGTGAGTGAGAAGGAAATGAAGTAAACATAAAACAAATTCATTGTGACTGGTGTATTGTGTGCCTCTTGTGGATAAAAAGTGTCGAACTGCCTCCAAGCCTAAATCATACTTTATATTAGTGTATAGCGCCTCAACATCGAGGCTTGCTATAAGGGTTTGGGGCGGAAAAGAAATTTCCTGGAGTCGAGTGACAGCATCTCCTGTATCTTTGATGTACGAAGGGAGGGCCACCACAAAGGGGGCCAGGATCTGGTCCACATACACACTTATCCCCTCTGTCAAATTTTCATTCCCTGAAACGATAGGTCGTCCAGGGATAGGGGTTTTCTGTTTATGTACCTTCGGTAGTGCGTATAGAGTAGCTATGGTTGGTTTAGGGTTAAACATAACCCGGAATTCATCCTCTGTTATCAAACAGTTTGTCTTAGCATCTGTCAAGATGGTTTTGAGCTCCGTCACATACACCTCAGTGGGATTGTTGTCTAATTTCTTATAGGTGGAAGGGTCCTTTATTAGTCTCAATACCATATTCTTGTAATCAATCTTATTCATAATTACGACATTTCCTCCTTTGTCAGAGGGTTTTATGATAATTTGCTGATTTTGCTCCAATTCTTTCAAAGCCTTGGACTCCGCCACTGTAAAATTCCGAGATCTACTGGAATTCTTGATTTTCCCTAAGTCATTCGTAACCATATCCACAAAGGTTTGTATGTTTCCATATTGGCTAAGGGGTGGTGTGGTCCTGGACTTTGGTCTTAAATCCGAAAAGGGTGGCTCCATCCTTCTGACTCCTGTGTCATTCTCCTCTAGAAGATCTACAAGATCCAACATAGCTCTTTCATCACGCTCCCTATTTGTAGACAGATTAGATTCTCTGTTCTTATGCATCTTATGGAGGGCTAATTTTCTAGCGAAGAGGTTTATGTCTTTGATCCAGGTGAAGGAGTCATAGGAAGGTGTTGGGACATATGATAGACCTTTCTTTAAGATATCAGTCTGAGAGGATGTTAATTCATGGGAAGACAGGTTAATAACCTGCATTTCATCCCTTTTTATCTCGACTGGGAGGGATAAGCCCATTTCTCCCGGTCTCGAAGTTGGACTCCTCCACCTAAAAAAGTTGCTGGTGTTGGTAAATTTAGTGTTCCAGTAGTCATCATTGGGACAGCTGTGGTCACCACTGGCTGTTGGGCTAAAGGCGCAGAATGAGTAGAGGAGGAGAAGGCAGGCACAGGGGGAGAAACCCCCATCATATTTATCCCTTCTGGATTTCCTTGAGTTGTGCCAGGATAGCATGTCGATTGGGGATGTACTCCCATCACATTTGTCCCATCTGGATTTCTTTGGGAGGGTCCAGGATGGCATATTACTTGGGGGTGAGTTCCTGCACTGTGGAACTGGTTCACAGAGTGATTTCCCTGGGTGGATCCTTGAGCGTATGCTGTGGTGCCCTTTTGGTAGGGACGTCTGTTAGGATTTCTACGTTTGTTTTTGTATTTAGGTTTCGTTGTCGGATTAAATGCTCGTATGGGCACGTTTGAGGTCTCGTCAGATTCAGATATCTCAGACTCCGAAATATCTGTATATTGGTTGATATAATTGTTTTGTGGTCTTTTGATGTAAATTTGACCAGTATCAAAGTCTCTCCTGTCTCTAATATATTTATTATGTTTCCTTTCTTTAATATCTGATTGAAAATTTTCTTGAGCATACGCTCAAGGATCCACCCAGGGAAATCACTCTGTGAACCAGTTCCACAGTGCAGGAACTCACCCCCAAGTAATATGCCATCCTGGACCCTCCCAAAGAAATCCAGATGGGACAAATGTGATGGGAGTACATCCCCAATCGACATGCTATCCTGGCACAACTCAAGGAAATCCAGAAGGGATAAATATGATGGGGGTTTCTCCCCCTGTGCCTGCCTTCTCCTCCTCTACTCATTCTGCGCCTTTAGCCCAACAGCCAGTGGTGACCACAGCTGTCCCAATGATGACTACTGGAACACTAAATTTACCAACACCAGCAACTTTTTTAGGTGGAGGAGTCCAACTTCGAGACCGGGAGAAATGGGCTTATCCCTCCCAGTCGAGATAAAAAGGGATGAAATGCAGGTTATTAACCTGTCTTCCCATGAATTAACATCCTCTCAGACTGATATCTTAAAGAAAGGTCTATCATATGTCCCAACACCTTCCTATGACTCCTTCACCTGGATCAAAGACATAAACCTCTTCGCTAGAAAATTAGCCCTCCATAAGATGCATAAGAACAGAGAATCTAATCTGTCTACAAATAGGGAGCGTGATGAAAGAGCTATGTTGGATCTTGTAGATCTTCTAGAGGAGAATGACACAGGAGTCAGAAGGATGGAGCCACCCTTTTCGGATTTAAGACCAAAGTCCAGGACCACACCACCCCTTAGCCAATATGGAAACATACAAACCTTTGTGGATATGGTTACGAATGACTTAGGGAAAATCAAGAATTCCAGTAGATCTCGGAATTTTACAGTGGCGGAGTCCAAGGCTTTGAAAGAATTGGAGCAAAATCAGCAAATTATCATAAAACCCTCTGACAAAGGAGGAAATGTCGTAATTATGAATAAGATTGATTACAAGAATATGGTATTGAGACTAATAAAGGACCCTTCCACCTATAAGAAATTAGACAACAATCCCACTGAGGTGTATGTGACGGAGCTCAAAACCATCTTGACAGATGCTAAGACAAACTGTTTGATAACAGAGGATGAATTCCGGGTTATGTTTAACCCTAAACCAACCATAGCTACTCTATACGCACTACCGAAGGTACATAAACAGAAAACCCCTATCCCTGGACGACCTATCGTTTCAGGGAATGAAAATTTGACAGAGGGGATAAGTGTGTATGTGGACCAGATCCTGGCCCCCTTTGTGGTGGCCCTCCCTTCGTACATCAAAGATACAGGAGATGCTGTCACTCGACTCCAGGAAATTTCTTTTCCGCCCCAAACCCTTATAGCAAGCCTCGATGTTGAGGCGCTATACACTAATATAAAGTATGATTTAGGCTTGGAGGCAGTTCGACACTTTTTATCCACAAGAGGCACACAATACACCAGTCACAATGAATTTGTTTTATGTTTACTTCATTTCCTTCTCACTCACAATTATTTTTTATTTGATGGCCACTTTTATTTACAATGTAAAGGCACCGCTATGGGCACTACTTGTGCACCTAATTTCGCTAATCTCTTTCTAGGGTGGTGGGAGGACACTATAGTTTTTTCTGACACCTTACACAAGTACACTAGTCACGTTTTATTTTGGGGTAGATTTATTGATGATATTTTATTATTTTGGGATGGCACTATCACCTTATTCAATGAGTTTGTCACGGCACTCAATCAAAACAATATAGGTATGCACTTTACACACGAAATACATGAAAACACTCTTAACTTCTTGGATCTAAAAATCACTCTGGACCCGAGTGGCAGTATTCATACAAGGATATTTAGGAAACCGACTTCCACCAATAGTTTCCTACAATGGAGAAGTCATCATCCGGTAGCTCTAAAGAGAGGCATTCCAGTCGGGCAATACTTGCGAGCGAGACGCAATTGCTCATCTAATGAAGCCTTTTTGGCAGAGAGCAAATTGCTATATCAGAGATTTATATCCCGAGGATATCCAAAGAAAGTCCTACATAGGGCTTTTGCCCGAGCTAGGGACACTCCGAGAAATGAATTACTCACCACTAACAAAAGATCTATGACAGTACCGGGGCAGAAGATTGTGAGATGTATAGGTACCTTTGATCAAAATAATCGCCGGGTAATGGACGTTTTGCGGAAATATTGGCCCATTTTGATGGCAGATTGCAATTTGAGAGAAGTACTTACCGACTATCCGTCTGTCACGTTCAGACAAGGGAGAAACATTAGAGAGCACCTAGTAAAGAGCCACTTCTCTGACCATGTGGAAGAAACGTGGTTGAGGTCCACCATTATTGGTTCCTATCCGTGTGGAAGTTGCTCCTTTTGTCAGAGAGTTCCCAAAACAAAGGACTTTACGAATCCCATTGATGGACGAAGATATGTGATCAGGGAATTTATCAATTGTCAAACCTCCGGTATTGTCTATATAGCTCAATGTGGATGCCCTATGATTTATGTAGGAAAAACCACTCAACAGTTCAGAAGAAGGATTTCTCAGCATATAAGCACGATACGAACTAGAGCAGATACACCTCTAGCAAGACATTTTTGGTCCCACCATGGGGGAAACTGGTCCTGTTTGAGATTTTTTGGCTTGGCCAGACCACGCTTAGGACCAAGACGTGGCAATCTGGATAAAAAGCTTCTACAAGAAGAAGCTAAGTGGATTTACCGACTGAAATCTATGTCTCCTTTGGGCCTGAATGAAGGGTTCACCTTCAGCCCATTTATCTAATTAAGTTTACCTGCCTTAAATAAAATAAATACTATTCATAACAACCTATAATTATGGTATTTCATATACCTACTACGTGAGTGTCGCATTTAAGCCTTTTATTGGTGTCACAGCTATCACACTTGCTCTGGGATGCAAATTTTCATTATCGAATTCTCCTCCCCTTTTTATTAGTCTACTGACTCAGTTAGCTTGAATTACCAGAATCTCATCATATTTATTTACATAGATGAGATCAGGATAAACCTTTCCAATTTATTCCGTTTGCCGAACAAATCCACAATATGCATAACAATATATACAATTCAGTCCATTGAGTCTGTTGAATTGAAAGTCTATACCAATCAATAGACATGAGTTTTCACTAAATTCTCTATGTTCTCGCGCATCTCTCCCGCGCACATGAAGGATTTCTAAGTTCTCGCGCAGATCGAGACGCGCAACCGGAAGTTTACTGTTAGCCGTCGGAGAACGGAGCATGCGCAGATGAGTCGAATCCGGCTCCTTCGTTCTATCACCTCGCGCATGAGATTCTGGCGCAGCACGTCATCGGCGACTTACCCTATGGGGATTCGCCGATGTACGTGCCAGTCAAGGCTCCGGAATTGCGATTGGGCACAGGAAATATAAACAGAGATTGGCTGATCCAATACAGAGACGTGGATTGGTCGATTTAAGTGTCACTTCTTAATACATGAGAGGCATTGGTGGAGAATTGATTATGTGTGAATCCCGACATCCTGTGACATCATTAAGGGAGGTATTATAACCCCCTGCACGGCGTTTTTTAACTCAGTGCCTATCTACCTCTTGATAACGCTGCTGAGGCAGTGAAACATGTCGAGGGGGGCCATGTTAAGTTTTTAACTTTGAGCTCCATTGTCCTACAATAGCGCTGAATGCAGGTGATCTGCAGGCACCTCTTCTCCGCTCCAGTGTTTATTCAATCCATAGACCAGTTGGTCCAATTTATATATATATAGAATCTAACAAGTAGGACGATATGGTGCTCTATATTTTTAAAACACCATTAAGTGCGACCCGAATTCAATAAAGATTGCACTTTTAAATTCACATTTTCTTGATATATGGGAAATAAAGGTTTTTTTTTGGGCTACCCTGTCTGGTAGTCTATGAGTTAGTGGTCAAACTCCACCCTCCATATATTGGTCTCTACTAGATATGTTTTTTACATGGGTGACAGGACGTAGGGGGTGACAGAGGGGTGTACATGGGTGACAGGGGTGTAGGGGGATGACAGATGGGTGTAGAAGAGTGTGCATAGGTGATAGCGGGGTGTAAAGAAGTGTACATGTGACAGAGGGGTGTAGAGGAGTGTACATGGGTGAGAGAGGAGTGTACATGGGTGAGAGTGGAGTGTACATGGGTGACAGGAGGGCATAAGGGGGTGACAGAGGGGTGTACATGGGTGACAGCTGGGTGTTGGGGGTGTAGTGATGTGTACATGGGTGACAGAGGAGTGCATAGGGTAGCAGAGGGGTATAGAGGGGTGTACATGGGTGACAGAAGGGTGTAGAAGAGTGTACATGGGTGACAGAGGGGTGTAGGGGGTGTTAGAGAGGTGTACAAGGGTGAGAGACAGTGTAGAGGGGTGACAGATGGATGTATAAGAGCGTACATAGGTGAGGCTGGGTTCACACCACGTTTTGTTAAATACGGCTCCCGTATACGGTTGGGAGGAGGGGGGGCGGTGCTTAATCGCGGCGCCCGCACTCAGCCGTATTCGTTTTTGCCTGCGGCCGGGAAACCGCATACGGCCGAAAACGAAGCCGAGCGGATGCTGCGGTTCACTCCGGTCGGCTCATAGACATACATTAAATACGGTTCCCAAATACGGCTGAGTGCGGGCGCCGCAATTAAGCCCGGCCCCCCCTCCTCCCAACCGTATACGGGAGCCGTATTTAACAAAACGGGGTATGAACCCAGCCTGACAGAGGGGTGTAGAGGAGTGTACATTGGTGACAGTGGAGCATGGAGGAGTGTACATGGGTGACAGAGGAGCAAAGAGGAGTGTACATTGGTAACAGAGGAGTATAGAGGAGTGTACATGGGTAACACAGGTGTGTACATGGCTGGCAAAGAGGTGTAGAGGAGAGTACATGGGTGACAGAAGGGGTGTAGGGGCTAATATAGAGGTGTAGATGGGTGACAGAGGTGTGTAGAGGGGAGACAGATGGGTGTAGAAGAGTGTACATGGGTGACAGAGGGGTGTAGAGGAGTGTACATGGGAAACAGATGGGTGTTTAGGGGTGCACATGTGTGACAGAGGAGCGTAGAGAAGTGTACTGTCAGGATCCGGATACTGTGAGGATACTGGTGGTGGATCCTCTGTGTCAGTGGGGTGATGACGTGGGCCGTACAAGGGGAACGGAGTCTAAGGGGTTACTGGTTTTCAACAGAGCCTGCCGCAAAGCGGGATGGACTTGCAGCGGCAGGTAACCCCCAGGTCGTTCCACCCGATAGCGACTCAACCCCAACTGACGGCTGAGATAGGCGCGGTACAAGGGATTAGGCAAGAGCAAGGTCGGACGTAGCAGAAGGTCAGGGCTGGTTCCTCGAAGACACTACGAACCTCAGTGAAGAAGGACTGGACAGTGGCAGTGACAGGATCATTGCGGTCCCAGAGCGGTGTGGCCCATGACAAGGCCTTTCCAGACAGGAGACTAACCACGAAAGCCACCTTAGACCGTTCTGTGGGAAATTGGTCCGACATCATCTCCAAGTGTAGGGAACATTGAGACAGGAAACCACGGCATTGTTTAGAGTCCCCATCAAATTTGTCCGGCAGGGACAAGTGGAGGCTGGAAGCGGCCACTCACTGCGGAGGAGGTGCAGGAGCTGGCGGAGGAGATGGTTGCTGAAGCTGTGGCAGGAGTTTTTGCAGCATGACAGTCAGTTGGGACAGCTGATGTCCTTGTTGCGCTATCTGTTGAGATTGCTGGGCGACCACCGTGGTAAGGTCAGTGACAACTGGCAGCGGGACCTCAGCGGGATCCATGGCCGGATCTACTGTCAGGATCTGGATACTGAGAGGATACTGGTGGTGGATCCTCTGTGTCAGTGGGGAGATGACGTGGGCCGTACAAGGGGAACGGAGTCTAAGGGGTTACTGGTTTTCACCAGAGCCCGCCGCAAAGCGGGATGGACTTGCAGCGGCAGGTAACCCCCAGGTCGTTCCACCCGATAGCGACTCAACCCCAACTAACGGCTGAGATAGACGTGGTACAAGGGATTAAGCAAGAGCAAGGTCGGACGTAGCAGAAGGTCAGGGCAGGCAGCAAGGATCGTAGTCAGGGGCAACGGCAGAGGGTCTGGAACACTGGCTTGGGACATACAAGGAACGCTTTCACTGGCACAAGGGCAACAAGATCCGGCAATGCTGGGAAGGGGAAGTGAGTTTAAATAGAGAGGCCACAGATGTGATCACTAATTGGGCCAGGCGCCAATCAGACTGAGCCGTTGGAGGACAGGACGGGCAAGGAGACTGGGATGCGAGCCGCGAGCGGGCGCGTCCCGCTACGCGGGTCGCATCCCCGCCGGTGACATTAATGTGTAGTGTAGAGGAGTGTAAATGGGTAACACAGGTGTGTACATGGCTGGCAAAGGGGTGTAGAGGAGTGTACATTGGTGACAGAAGGGGTGTAGGGGGTAATATAGAGGTGTACATGGGGGACAGAGGGGTGTAGAGGGGTGACAGATGGGTGTAGAAGAGTGTGCATCGGTGACAGAGGGGTGTAGAGAAGTGTACATGGGAAACAGATGGTTATAGAGGGGTGTACATGGGTGACAGGAGGGCATTCATGGGTGACAGCGGGGTGTTAGGGGTGTAGTGGAGTGTACATGGGTGACAGAGGAGCATAGAGGAGTACACATGGGTGACAGAGGAGCGTAGAGGAGTGTGCATTGGTAACAGAGGAATGTAGAGGAGTGCAAATGGGTAACACAGGTGTGTAGACGGCTGGCAAAGGGGTGTAGAGGAGTATACATGGGTGACAGAAGGGGTGTAGGGGGCAATATAGAGGTGTAGATGGGTGACAGAGGTGTGTAGAGGGGAGACAGATGGGTGTAAAAGAGTGTGCATGGGTGACAGAGGGGTGTAGAGGAGTGTACATGGGAAACAGATGGGTGTTTAGGGGTGTACATGTGTGACAGAGGAGCATAGAGAAGTGTACATTGGTAACAGAGGAGTGTAGAGGAGTGTACATGGGTAACAGAGGGGTATAGAGGGGTGTAAATTGGTGACAGTAGAGTGTGGAGGAGTGTACATGGGTGACAGAGGAGCTTACAGGAGTGTACGTTGGTAACAGAGGGGTATAGAGGGGTGTACATGGGTGATAGAGGGGTGTAGAGGAGTATACAAGGGTGGCAGAGGGGTGTAGAAGAGTGTACATGAGTGGAAGGTGAGTGTACATGGGTGACAGAAGGGTGTAGAAGAGTGTACAGAGGGGTGTAGGGGGTGATAGAGAGGTGTACAATGATCATGGGAGAGAGGGTGTAGAGGGGTGACAGATGGATGTAGAAGAGCGTACATGGGTGACAGGGGTGTAGAGGAGTGTACATTGGTGACAGTGGAGCGTGGAGGAGTGTACATGGGTGACAGAGGAGTGTAGAGGAATGTACATTGGGTGACAGAGGAGTGTAAAGGAGTGTACATGGGTAACACAGGTGTGTACATGGCTGGCAAAGGGGTGTAGAGGAGTGTACATGGGTGACAAAAGGGGTGTAGGGGTAATATAGAGGTGTAGATGGGTGACAGAGGTGTGTAGAGGGGAGACAGATGGGTGTAGAAGAGTGTGCATGGGTGACAGAGGGGTGTAGAGGAGTATACATGGGAAACAGATGGGTGTTTAGGGGTGTACCTGTGTGACAGAGGAGCATAGATAAGTGTACATTGGTAACAGAGGAGTGTAGAGGAGTGTACATGGGTAACACAGGTGTGTACATGGCTGGCAAAGGGGTGTAGAGGAGTGTACATGGGTGACAAAGGGGTGTACGTGGGTGACAGGGGGTTGTAGAGGGTGACAAGTAGACAGAAGTGACAAGGTGATAACAGAGGGGTGGACAGGGGTGACAGTGGGGTGGATAGGTGGGAGGTCAAGGCTCGCATGGATTACAGGTGGGTGGATATGGGAGACACGGGGGTGAACAGGGGTTATAGGGGGTCAGAGGGGGGACAGGGGTGAAAGAGAGGGGTGGACAGGGGTGACAAAGGGACAGAGGGGTAAATAGGGGGTGGACGTTGGTGACAGAGGGGTAGACTGGGGGTGGCTAGAGGGGAGGGTTGAACATGGGTGACAGGGGGATGGACAGGGGTGACAGAGGGGTGACCAAGGTGGACATGGATGACAGGGGTGGACACGGGAGAAAGGGGCGGTGGATATGGGAGACAGGGAGAAGTGAACAGGGATGACAGGGGGGTGGACAAGGATGACAATGGGGATCAAATAGGGTTGACAGCGGGGTAAAACATTTAATAAAATAATTCAACCACCCCTTTTTAAATTAAAAGGCATACATTCCCATTGCATGATTAACTGTGATATATATTATAAAAAGTTTTGATAAAACAATAAATAAAAAAAATATACATTATATTTAGAGATGAGCGAACTTTTCAAAAATTCGATTCGGCCGATTCGCCGAATTTTCCCGAAAAGTTTGTTTAGATCCGAATTTGTTTGCGGCGAATCGATATTAAAAAAGGCTATTTCTAGCCTACATACAGCCTCTATAGGGGTATAGAACACTTTGCTGTGTCCTAAAACGCATATGGAGTGTGCTGGGGTAATGAAATAATACTGTTTTTCAGAATAGCATGCAGATTACCGGCATCGCTCTTGGAATCACTGCCGCACAGAAGCACAATGACAGAGCCTGGTGGTGGCATCAGTGTCTGGAGACCATATAGTGACTGAATGACATAGCGTGGAGGTGTTGGCAGCATGAGGACACCATATAGTGGATGAATGGCACAGCGTGGAGGTGTTGGCAGCATGAGGACACCATATAGTGGATGAATGGCACAGCGTGGAGGTGTTGGCAGCATGAGGACACCATATAGTGGCTGCATGGCACAGCGTGGAGGTGTTGGCAGCATGAGGACACCATATAGTGGCTGAATGGCACAGCGTGGAGGTGTTGGCAGCAAGAGGAGACCATTTAGTGTCTGAATGGCACAGCGTGGAGTTGGCTGATGCACTAGTACACTAAACACCAGGGCTTCACAATCCCCCCCCCCCCCCAAAAAAAAAAAAAACAACACAATAAATGAAAATTTTGACAAAGATTTTTCATTGGTAGCACCAGCTATCCAAAAATTTGAAATTAACAGACCCAGGCCCCACCTCTGCGGCATCAGTAACCCATATATTGCCTGAAGGACACAGCCTGGAGTTGGCTGATTCACCAGTACACACCCGGGCTTCACAATCCCCTCCAAAAAACAACACAATATATGAAATTTTTGACAAAGATTTCTCATAGGTAGCACCCGCTATCCAAAAATTTGAAATTTCCAGACCCAGGCCCCACCTCTGCGGCATCAGGAAACCATATATTGCCTGAAGGACACAGCCTGGAGTTGGCTGATGCACCAGTAAACACCCAGGCTTCACAATCCCCTCCAAAAAACAACAACATTTTAGAAATGTTTTAAAGAAATACCTTTGTGTAAGAACAAGCTCATATCCAACAGTTCACAAGACTCTATAATGCCGGACAGTGGACCACCCAAAGACATTCTTCTCAAAAATAATAAACCACACAATGTTTGAATTTTTTTTACAAAAACTAATTCAATATGTGTGTAAGCGCATCTGTCTCCAAAAGATCAGATCACCAAAGGACCTTTTTCGATCAAAATGATGAAGCAGAGTTAATCCCTGTCCGTATTTTTTTTTTCATAAAAAAATCACATGCAACAAGCGTTCCGTTGTGTAACGATTAGCATTCTGGAAAATTCAATTTTATTATCGATAAAATTATCAGTAAATAAAAAAATAAAAAAAACACTACCCAAGAGTGTTTAATTACCCCATACATTGCACCAGGAGCAGTCAAGAGTAGGCCTCAGCAGTACCCAAGAGGCTTTAATAACCCCTACCTTTGCACGATCAATTGCAAGATTGAGCAATACCAGGTTTGTTATGCCCTCAGAATTCTGAGGCCGCAGGCGCGCTCCACTGAACGGATTAGCGTGTCTCTATCTTTCATCGACCGGTGCTGGTAACCCGCTAACTCCCGGAAAGGTAAGCTGCCGCGAAGCAGGTGGTCTCCCCCGGGCACGTTTGGCTCCAGAATTTCCACTACTGCCACACCACGCTGACTGCCAACTGTGCTACCGCCTTGCTGACTCAAGGGCAACCTGCAGCTCTCTTCTCCCGATGATGAACCCCCCTTCTCCTGAGATCGAGCAATAACAGGTGTGTTATGCCCTCAGATGTCCGGGGCCGCAGGCGCGCTCCACTGAACGGATAAGGGTGTGTCCATCTTTTTTGGTAGCACCCGCAATCAAAAAATTTTTTATTCCCAGACCCAGGCATCAGGAACCCATAGATTGCCTGAAAGACACAGCCTGGAGTTGGCTGATGCACGAGTACACACCCGGGCTTCATAATCCACCCCAAAAAAATGCAAAATTTTATTGAAATTGTCTGACAAAATACCTGTTTTTTAAAAACAAGCGCATATACAGCAGTTCAGAAGACTCTATAATGCAGGACGGTGGACCACCAAAAGACATTCTTCTCAAAAATAATAAACCACACAATGTTTGAAATTTGGTTTAAAAAATTATTACATGTGTGTAAGCGCATCTGTCTCCAAAAGATCAGATCACAAAAGGATTCTAATCGCCAAAAATTATTAAGCAGAGTTAATCCCTCTCCATATTTATTTATTTTTTTCATTAAAAAATCACACGCAACAAGCGTTTCGTTGTGTAATGGTTATCATTCTGCAAAATTCAATTTTATTACTGATAAAATTATCAGTAAATTTAACAATAACACTACCCAAGAGTGTTTAATTACCCCATACATTGCACCAGGAGCAGTCAGGAGTAGGCCTCAGCAGTACCCAAGAGGCTATAATAACCCCGTACCTTGCCTGATCAATTGCGAGATTGAGCAATAACAGGTGTGTTATGGCCTCAGATGTCCTGGGCCGCACTAGCGCTCCACTGAACGGATTAGCGTGAAACCAGTTCGTGATAGGGATCTGGGATTGCAATTATTTAACCTTAAAACGAGGAATTACCAGTAAGTGAGGGTCATAAGCTGGCATTGATTAAGTCCCTGCCCTTTGTACACACCGCCCGTCGCTATAAGCGATTGAATTAGTTAGTGAGTTGGTTAGTGAGGTCCTCGGATCGGCCCAGGCGGGGAAGGAGAAGGCCCTGGCAGAGCGCCGAGAATTTAACGATAATTGTTGAAATTTGCATTAAGCATGTATTTAGCTACTGCTAAGGCCCAAGGCCAGAGGCACCAGGGAGGCAAGTAGTTCCTGAAAGACACAGAATGAGTCTGGATCATGCATTTACAGTACCCAAGAGGTTTTCATAACCCCTTACATTTAAAGATCAATGATTATATTTGCATTAAGCATGTATTTAGCTACTGCTAAACTTCAAAAAATTATAGGCCCAAGGCCTGAGGCACCAGGGAGGCAAGTAGTTTGTGAAAGACACAGAATGAGTCTGGAGCAGTCATTCGCAGTACCCAAGAGGGTTTCATAACCCCTTACATTTAAAGATCAATGTTGACATTTGCATTAAGCATGTATTTTGCTACTGCTAAACTTCAAAAAATTATAGGCCCAAGGCCAGAAGCATCAGTTTTCCCCATATTAGGAGCATAGTTGTCCCCTAGATTAGGCAGCATAGATGTCACCCAGATTAGGCAGCATACATGTCCCCCAGATTAGGAGCATAGTTGTCCCCCAGATAAGGAGCATAGTTGTCCCCCAGATTAGGCAGCATAGATGTCCCCCAGATTAGGAGCATACTTGTCCCCCAGAGTAGGCAGCATAGATGTCCCCCGGATAAGGAGCATGCTTGTCCCCCAGATTTGGCAGCATAGATGTCCCCCAGATTAGGCAGCATAGATGTCACCCAGATTAGGCAGCATAGATGTCCCCCGGATAAGGAGCATGCTTGTCCCCCAGATTTGGCAGCATAGATGTCCCCCAGATTAGGCAGCATAGATGTCACCCAGATTAGGCAGCATAGATGTCACCAAGATTAGGCAGCATAGATGTCCTTCAGATTAGGCAGCATAGATGTCCCCCAGATTAGGCAGCATAGATGTCACCCAGATTAGGCAGCATAGATGTCCCCCAGATTAGGAGCATAGTTGTCCCCCAGATTAGGCAGCATAGTTGTCCCCCAATCATCGCGGGCCAGTCAGAGCCAATCAAAGGGCCATATGTGGCAAGCGGGCTGTACAATGCCCAGGCCTGCCCCAGAGGGTTTCATAACCAACCACAATAGAGAAAATTTTGTTGTAGGAGCATGGTTAATCTACTCAGATCCATCTGTCATTGGTGGCTAGAAATCCTGGCTGATCCATCCCTGATTCATCTTGACAAACGTCAGTCTCTCCACATTTTTTGTGGACAGACGAGTTCGCCTTGGGGTGACTATGGCCCCGGCCGCACTAAATACCCGCTCTGATTGCACACTACTGGCCGGGCAGGACAGCTTTTCCAGGACAAACTCCGCTAGTTGCGTCCATAAATCAAGTTTGGCTGCCCAGAAGTCCAGCGGATCTTCAACGGTTGTTGGCAGGGTCATGTCGAGGTAAGCGCCACCTGCTGGTTCAGGTCCTGCTCCATGTCCGCCTGCTGCTGATGAGTAGCTTCACTATGCGGCTGAAGGAAGCTACTCATCAGCGACTGTAGACTCAGGCTGCTGCTGATTGAGCCGATAATGCTCCTGTCACCCCTCCCCTCCCCAGCAGCCGTGGCAGTGGAAGGTGAGCGCAGAGGGCCCCCCTGAGTCAGACCTGCGAGTGGATGGACCATGTGGCCGATTAGCATCGGCCAACCGACTACGTAGAAGCTCCCTGAAGTAGGTCAGTTTGTCCTCCCTCTCAGTGGGTGTAAAAAAGGCCCCCATTCTGGCCCAGTAGCGAGGGTCTAATAAGGTGGAGATCGAGAAGTCATCGCACTGACGAATTTTTGACAATTCGGGGGTCACTACGCAAGCAACTCAGCATGCATCGTGCCATTTGTGACAGTGACTCGCTGGGACTACCTGCCTCCATCTCCACTGCATACTGCATACTGCCACAGTGTGTCTGGGTCTTCTGTCTCACCTCCCTTGTAATAACCCTCCAGCTCCTCTGGCTGCTCCTCCTCTCCTGTCCAATGACCAGAAACACCGGCCATCTAATCCACCGTAAACTGTGCTCCGCTCTGCCCCTCATCCTCCTCCTCCAGTTCATCCCCCACAGGACTCATGTAGCCTTCTGATGTAGGCGCAACGTCTCCATTGCCGTGACCAACCATGTTTTCAATCATTTTTTGGAGTAAATGTAGGAGTGGAATTACGTCGTTCATGGCGTAATTCGAGCGACTAACAAAAAACGTGGCTTCCTCAAAGGGCCTCAGCAAACGGCAGGTGTCACGTATGAGCTGCCACTTGTTCACATTGAAGTTACACAGGGGAGTACTCCTATCTGCTTGTATCATCAAAAAATCTGTGATGGCTTTTTTTTGTTTGTTTGTATAGTCTGTCCAACATATGGAGGGTGGAATTCCAACGTGTGGCAACGTCACAAATGAGACTATGTTGTGGGATACCGTTCTGACGCTGCAGCTCAAGCAAAGTGTGCTTGGCGGTGTACGAGTGGCTGAAATGCATGCACAGTTTCCTTGCCATTGTCAGGACATCTTGCAAATGGGGTGAAGACTTGATGAACTTCTTGACAACCAGATTCAACATGTGTGCAATGCAGGGCGAATGGTTCACACTTCCTTGTTGCAGCGCGGCCACAATATTCTTCCCATTGTCGGTCACCGTGGTTCCCATTTACAGATTTCGTGGAGTAAGCCATACTCGGATTTCTTCCCTAGTGAACTTTAGCAGTTCCTCCCCTGTGTGACTCCGTTCGCCAAGGCAAACCATGTGAAGGACGGCTTGACACCGCTGTGCCCTATACACGTGGTACAATGAAGGACCACAGAGATTTGGACGTGCAGTGGAGGCCGAGGACACGGGGAGGAGGAGGAGGCGCACACTGTAAAAGGACCAACTGCGAGAGCGTGGAGGAGGAAGCGGTGTGACCTGTCCAAGTTGCTGTTGTGGGCCGTAAAAGATATGTATTGTCCCTGCCTGTAGTTACAGCTCCACACGTCGGCGCTGCCGTGCACTTTTGAACACACCGACAGGCTCAAGGACTGGCCCACCTTCTCTTGTACAAACTTATGCAGGGCTGGTACTGCCTTCTTGGCAAAGAAATGACGGCTTGGGACTCTCCACCTCGGCTCGGCACAAGCCATCAATTCCCTGTAAGCTGCAGAGTCCACCAGTTGGAAAGGGAGGGACTGCAACACCAACAACTTGGACAGGAGCACATTCAACTTCTGCGCCGTTGGATGAGTGGGCGCATACTGTTGTCTCTTGGGCATGGCTTCGCCGATCGATTGTTGGCGGAATGGCTGACTACGAGCGGAAGAAGCAGGAGCGCAAGAAGGAGGGTTTGACACAATGCTCCCTTCGGCTGAGGTGGTGGAGCCTTGGCTGGATGACGGAGGGAGCGGATGGCCACTGGGTGATGCGGCAGGCTGGACCACTACATCGGAGCCACAGTTATCCCAGGCCGCTTTTTGGTGGCGAATCATGTGTTGACGCAGGGCCGTGGTGCCGAGATTGGGACCCTGGCCACGCTTCACTTTCTGCCGACAGATTTTGCATGTGACTACGCTATGGTCCTCCGGATTCTTTATGAAGAACAACCACACCGCAGAGTAGCTGATTTTCCCACCCGCAGTCCGCACTATTTCACTGCTCTTGGCGCCGTCTCCAGGAACCCCTGTTTCACTACCTCCCCGAATGGTAGCTTGCCGCGAAGCAGGTGGTCTCCCCCTGGCACGTTTGGCTCCTGAATTTCCACTACTGCCACCACCACGCTGATTGCCAACCGTGCTACCGCCTTGCTGCCTCATAGACAAAGAGCAAATCTCTTTTCCTGATGATGATGAAGCCCCGGCTTCTGCACCCGGCTCCCAATTGCGATCGGCTTCATCATCATCAAAAGATGTGTGCATGTCACTGATGTAATCCTCGTGTTCCACAACAGTGTCTGCCTCAGGACCCTGAACAATTGAAACACCGCCTCCCACGTCACTCTCCGCATCACTACTTGCCCGCCTTGTGGAGCAAGCGACGCATGTCTCCTCACATTCTTGGCTGCCCATTAGATGCTGACTATCCTCTATTACATCATCCTCACTAAATAGTGGAGCTGAACCCCAAGCATGAGATACTTCTTTGGGAGAAGGAACAGCATAGGACAAAGGCAATGGGATTACGGGGACTGCTCCCGGGCCATGCCAACTGAGGGTTGTGTCTGAGGAACCCACCGACTCTTGACTGGGGTTGTCAGATGTCGCTTGTGATGATGGGGATGAGTGTGCAAACCAATTGACGAGGAGAGATGGGTCGACGACACGACCACTGGGTGTTATCGGGAGCTCAGGCCTATTGCTGCGACTCCTGCTGCCACTCGCCCCAAGTCTGCTGCCAACTCTGCCTGACGTATGTAGGCCTCTGCCCCTTCTCTGTGCACGTCCTGGCACTTCCCTGCCTGACATACTTAGTGCATTTATGAGTGTATAGAACATCAGCAGGCGATTACTTACGGCTGTCCTTTCAAAGTATATAGGCCTAGACAGAATAACAGTTACTAAATAGTACACTCCTTTGTTGTATGTATGCCCTTTGCAATGATGAGCGCACTGGTATGCGTATCTCTACGCAAAAAAAAACACTTTTTTTTTTTAAATACACCAGCAGGTGTATACTAATGTGTGGAATAGCATTGAATCTAGCACAGAGACAGAATAACAGGTAGTAAATAGTACACTACTTGGTTCTATGTATGCCCTTTGCAATGATGAGGGTACTGTTAAGCGTATTTATACGCAGAAAAAAACTCTTTTTTTTATTGTATACACCAGCCGGTGTATACTAATGTGTGGAATAGCACTGAATTTAGCACAGAGACAGAAATACAGAAAAAAAGGTGGTATATGGTACGCTATTTGCTTGTTGCTATTTGCTATTTGCTTTCATACACCGGCAGGTGTATAACGTGTGGTATAACACTTAATTTAGCACAGAGACAGAAAAAAAGGTAGTATATGGTACGCTATTTGCTTGTATGTAGGCCCTTTGCAATGATAAGGCCACTGTTAAGCGTATTTGTATGCTGGAAAAACTTTTTTTTTTCTTTAATACACCGGCAGGTGTATAAAGTGTGGTATAACACTGAATTTAGCACAGAGACAGAAAAAAAGGGAGTATATGGTACGCTATTTGCTTGTATGTAGGCCCTTTGCAATGATAAGGCCACTGTTAAGCGTATTTGTACGCAGGAAAACCTTTTTCTTTTCTTTTATACACCAGCAGGTGAATAACGTGTGGTATAACACTTAATTTAGCACAGAGACAGAAAAAAAGGTAGTATATGGTACGCTATTTGCTTGTATGTAGGCCCTTTGCAATGATAAGGCCACTGTTAAGCGTATTTGTACGCAGGAAAACCTTTTTTTTTTCTTTCATACACTGGCAGGTGTATACCGTGTGGTATAACACTGAATTCAGCCCAGAGACAGAGTAACAGGTGAAAAATGGTAAAAGGGCACTAAAGTCCACACTAATATGACTTATTTCTGAACAGCAGCAGGACCCAACTGGGCAGCACCACAGAATTTTTTTTTTACAGGGATTAAACCCTAAATTGCACTCTGTCACACAACTGTGAGAATCAGATTTGTGGAGCAACAGAAAAAACTCAATTGGGCTGAAAAAAGAGGAGATTAGATGCTTCATACAGGTAAAACAGCTGTGAGATCAATGACGCAGGTTACTGCTATGCAGCACCTCTATGCCTGCTATATTGAGTAAGGAGAATACAAGGTTTTGCTAGAATGGTTCTCGGTCAGAACTGCAGCAACACTGTGCCCTGTATCTTTCCCTAATGCTGATGTCACCGCTACTTGTAGCGATCGGATGCTGTATAACGCCGTTGTATGCGATCAGCACACAGACGTGCAGTCACTTCCTTTCCCTATCTCGTGCATAGGAGAAATGACCAGAGGGAAGATGGCCGCCGATTATATAGGGGTGTTACATCACAGGGGTCAGTGAACACTGATAGGCTGCATCTCACATGTGATTCAGGGTCAGCCCGCCTATCTTCATTCCCGCCGCTGTTTCCCGCCCTCCCATAATCCCCTGCCCCATGTACTCACATGTGGATCCACCATCTTAGGTCTCCAATAGCCTGGAACGCTGTAAAATGTAGTTTAATGAAGCGATTTGCGCGATAGAATCGCGGCGATATTCGTATTCGTTGCGAATCGAATTTTTCATGAAAATCGTAATGAATTTGGGTTCGTCAACTTCGTTTCACTCATCTCTAATTGTATTTTAAGTTAAAAAATCATCTAGATCCCTATGTGTTCCATCTTTTTTTGTTCCTTTTCCATATGCAGTTTCATAATCCCTGAGATAAGTAGTTCTGGCCCTAGAGTGTTATATATATTAGTGTCTGTAGCATGTATTAGGAACATGTTATCATACATGTGTCTCTTTTTTACAGGTGACTGATGCCCCGTGAGAAGGTGAACGTGACGTATACACTCGTTAGCTGCAAAAAGGAACAGCGAGACAGGTAACTAATATTTATATTAATTACTGATAACAATCTGGCTAGATGTACTATCTAGACCTGCAGAGATGTTATAGTCTCTCCCTTCTACATGAAGATATATGTGTTGTTAATAAGTATATCGTCTATGGACAGCTTCTTTTATAACACAACCATATCTCAGGTACAGAGAGTAGGAACATTTATGATCCTTATTCTCTGTTTTTTTTATTTGTAGAAATCCCCTTTTTCAATATTTAATAGAATAGACTAAACTGACTGCAGAGTTTACAAGTTTATGTTAGACCAGTGTTTCCCAACCTTTTTCGGCTCAAGGCACCCCTTGGAAAAAACATTTCCACTGGGCACCCCTACCAAAGTTGACGAGCCAAAAAACAAAAGTGGAAGAGCGGCAATGCACAATATGGGGTGTAGAGGAGTGTACACTGGTGACATAGGCGGGTAGAAGAGTGTACATGGGTGATAGAGGTGTGTAGAGGAGTGTACATGGGTGGCAGAGGGGTGTAGAAGAGTGTACATGGGAGGCAGAGGGGTGTAGAGGTGTGTACATGGGTGACAGAGAAGCGTAGAGGAGTGTACATGGGTGACAGAGAAGCATAGAGGAGTGTACATGGGTAACAGAGGGGTGTAGGAGGGTGTTGTGGTTCTAAAGGTGATAATCCTGTCTGCAGCTCCACTTATTGTGGACAATCCTGCATGCTACACCAATTGTGATTTTAGAATTAGAGTAAAACAAACATGCCCCTCCCCTGACCATGTGCTCTCTTTGTTGGAGTCAAAATGGCACCAACTATATGAAAACGGAAGCAGGAAGTTCAGGCTAAATTTATAGGTCCTAAATATGTTTGTAAAACACCCAGAAACACTGATTAAGTTTTGTACAACTATGAAATAATTGTACAAGGTATTTTGGCAGAAATGTCTTGTACCGGCAGTGTATACCACCAAATTAACTGTCACTCGGTAACCAGCAAAGTTAATAACATTTAATAAAAACATTAATTAGCTAAACCAAATAAGACATACATACAAGCATTAATACAATAGTACATACTCTATGTTTAGCAAACTAGCAGGAATCTACGCAAGTGATACATGAATATTTAGTGTAGAAATGATACAATCAATATACTTATCCATCCCAGGCTAAGGAGCAGGATGCTCCTCTCTCAACGAAATTCCCAAGCAAAAGAGGCCCAAAGGCTATGTGGTTTCCTGTGATATCCCCTAATGCCCCACCCCTTTGGCCTACTCTCCTCACATAACCTGGAAAAACAGGTTCTTTAGCCCCGCCCACTGTGGCTGTGGCTAAACCAAGCTAAAACCGTGGGGGCAGGGAAATGTATACTGCATGGAAACAATGGATGTAAAAACACATAATTTCAGTGTCCATAACATTCCACCTCTTGCTTTTACATCATAATTGACGAATGTTAGGTGATTCCCTAAATTCCATGTCTGCTAGTTTACCAAACATACAACATGTATATCTCCATAAAACAAAGAAATACAAAGTAATGATATTCCCCCAGTTTCCCCATCCACCCAAATAATCCGGTGTTTGGTGTTCCATGGAGTTTTGATCGCTGTCAGTCTACATTGATGATGGTTAATGTCGCCCTCATTGTTCACTATGTAGCTGCAGCAAGGATCTAGAGCTAGGAGATTGTAAGAGCTACAGCCCTTATTTGTAGCTTCTCTTCAGACAGTTTCTTTAAAGCATCCTCTGTGGTGTCCAGAAGCCTTTTCCAAAATGCTGGAGGGAATTCTTTGGTTCTGGGTTCTCCTGTCTCGCGATGTCATCCAAACCCAGTCTTGACGACTTGATCCTTGTCATCTTCCAACCACGGGATGCTGGGGGAATAGGTAGCCTTCTTCACTCCATTAGAAGCGTTGGTCATCTGGTCATCTCTTTGTGTTGAGCTTGGATTCTTCTGATAGGAGGTCGATGGGTTGAGCGGGGTTACACTGCCACTAATCTGCTGAATGGAAAATAAACAGGTTTAGAGTCACTTTCCAACAATACAATTTTAGTATTTCCAGGCCCATCAGAGAATCTCTTCGGCCTGTGCTGATCAGTGAACCTTGGAACAACCCAACACCAGACACAGTTGAACTCCACTCTGCATATCCACACTCACTTTCCCAGCATTATTCCGACCATTGCTAACTAATATTTGAGTGTGAGTGTTACCTCAGTCCCTCTAGGCATATTGCCTTCTAGTGGGAGGAATAGCTATTGCTAAACCTCCCCCACCTCTTGAAAAAATAAATAAATAAATCAAAGTGGTTAGTTAGTTTCTTCCTAATTAGTTTTCCCCACAAATTTGGGGAGGCTCCTGTAAATGTCAACCCTAAACTAACAAATGAATTGTCATTTTTACAAGTAAGCCTATGGTATGGCCCTAGTGGGCAGAAAGAAAGTTTAGTCAGTATCTTATGTACCGCCATTTTTTCCCAAAAGACAAAACAAGTGAACACTATTTACATGCAAAAGGAAGGTGGCCCTTGTTCACTCTTTAGTCTCCCTTCCCCCGTTTGACCAACAGGGGGCATGGGATCCTCCACCTGTATATACGGTTTCTGTAAGAATATTGCTACCTGTGCACACAACTCCTTGAACACGTATTTTGTAATGTCATCTTTCATAGGATTAAACAGATGAGGTTTATATGGGAAGCTGAGAGATTTCTCTGGAAACTGTTGTTTGGAGGAGGAATGTATATTTCCCTTCCCAGTCTGTTTGGATTTACCAGGTTCCCTCTGCTTCATGTTTCCAGTAGAATAACAACTTGTAGAGATATGGCCACTATGACCACATGTAGTACATTTAGCTGAACAGTGTTTCGTTTTGTTACCATGTGCCTTACAATATCTAGCTATATGGCCTGAACCACCACATGCAAAACAAGACTTTACCCTTTTAGCCGTATTTACTATCTGGGTCTCATTTTTCATAGCTGATCTATACCGCTTCACTGCCAGAGACACACTTCTAACAACACTTACACTTCTCCAATTTGCTTTGTATTTGCCCTTATTGTTATTCAATTTCTGTTTATTACACAATTGAGAACCAACACTGGGAACTTCTACAATCTCACTCTCTAGCGCCCCCTTATTTGCACTTGAAACACAGACCTTTTCAGAGGGCAAATCTGCTGTGAAATGTGGCTGTGAATTGTGGGAAGAGGCCACACCAGACACCATTTTGGGGAACTCGCTTTTACCAATCTCATTCCTCAACTCCTGGATTTCAGCATAAGACTGAGACAATTTTTCATCAGTCTCTATACATTGGCTCTCCCATTCCAGTAACTCTGATTCCAACATGCAAATCTGCTTATCTTTATCACAAATCACCTGTGTTTTTGTCTGCAACTCTTTCTCAAGTTCCTCATTTCTTTGCACCTCACATTTTAGGGCATGTAACAAAGTCCAGCCCACTTCAGCCGCAGCTCGGCTCTCATTTTTGGGATAAACCCTTAAATCAAGCTTCAGAGCCATACCTCCTATCTCATCCCCCATCTCTGGGTAAACCGGTGCACCATAGCGTACAAGCTCTTCTGCTACAACACTCCATTTTCCCATAGTGGTAGCCCAATGTGGTACAGGCCCAAATTTGGGCCTTCTATCCTCAATCAATGAGCAAAACTTCCTTCTAATGAAGCTCATTCTCTCAGTCAGATATACTTGGAATGTGATCAGACAAAGGAACCTCAAGTACAATATCAGAGGGCAGGACAATCACCAACACATACACAAACAGGCTACACTGGGGTATCTCGTACAAACACTTGTGAATACACCCTCCCACACTAGATAATACAGTGGAGAGTTACAGCTCGCACAACTAAAGGTACAGTCACAATATAAAAACACATGTACAACAGGAGACTTTCAATATGCTTTACAGTCTGTGTCTAATAACTATCATGTATGCAATACAAACAACCATTACCTAGAAAAGCAATGCTATTAATTACCAGTGACAAATCACTAAATAACTATCATGTATGCAATAAAAGTTACCCTTAAATAAGGAACACAAAGCAACAGTCTATGAGAATCCTGTATAACTAGTACAGTGCTACACGTGATAACCACATCTAAACAGATTAACCTATGGTATCATACTACAAAATCTGTAAGGGCTTCCTCCTGTCTAAAGCAATAATCCTTAGGTCACAGTTTAAGAATAAGTCTCTTGTAGACTCACTCAATTACACTGGGAACATATACTAATGTAATCAAAAGATACACCAAATTAGAAAAGTAATTAAACTATTATTGTCAACTTGGTTATTAACTGCCAATACTCAATTTCCGGCAAAATCCTGCCGACTACGCCATTTGTTGCGGTTCTAAAGGTGATAATCCTGTCTGCAGCTCCACTTATTGTGGACAATCCTGCCAACTACGCCATTTGTTGTGGTTCTAAAGGTGATAATCCTGTCTGCAGCTCCACTTATTGTGGACAATCCTGCATGCTACACCAATTGTGATTTTAGAATTAGAGTAAAACAAACATGCCCCTCCCCCGACCATGTGCTCTCTTTGTTGGAGTCAAAATGGCACCAACTATATGAAAACGGAAGCAGGAAGTTCAGGCTAAATTTATAGGTCCTAAATATGTTTGTAAAACACCCAGAAACACTGATTAAGTTTTGTACAACTATGAAATAATTGTACAAGGTATTTTGGCAGAAATGTCTTGTACCGGCAGTGTATACCACCAAATTAATTGTCACTCGGTAACCAGCAAAGTTAATAACATTTAATAAAAACATTAATTAGCTAAACCAAATAAGACATACATACAAGCATTAATACAATAGTACATACTCTATGTTTAGCAAACTAGCAGGAATCTACGCAAGTGATACATGAATATTTAGTGTAGAAATGATACAATCAATATACTTATCCATCCCAGGCTAAGGAGCAGGATGCTCCTCTCTCAACGAAATTCCCAAGCAAAAGAGGCCCAAAGGCTATGTGGTTTCCTGTGATATCCCCTAATGCCCCACCCCTTTGGCCTACTCTCCTCACATAACCTGGAAAAACAGGTTCTTTAGCCCCGCCCACTGTGGCTGTGGCTAAACCAAGCTAAAACCGTGGGGGCAGGGAAATGTATACTGCATGGAAACAATGGATGTAAAAACACATGATTTCAGTGTCCATAACAGAGGGTGAACATGGGTGGCAGGGGAGCGTAGAGCAGTGTACATGGGTGACAGAGGAGCATAGAGGAGTTTACTTTGGTAACAGAGTAGTACAGAGGAGTGTACATGGGTGGCAAAGGGGTGTAGAGGAGTGTACAAGGGTGACAGTGGGAAGGAGATTAGTATACATGGGTTATAGCTGGGTGTATATGGGGGACAGTGGGGTGTAGAGGAGTGTACATGGGTGACAGGACGTAGGGGGTGACAGAGGGGTGTACATGAGTGACAGGGGTGTAGAGGGATGGCAGATGGGTGTAGAAGAGTGTGCATAGGTGATAGCAGGGGGTAGAGAAGTGTACATGTGACAGAGGGGTGTAGAGGAGTGTACATGGGTGAGAGAGGAGTGTACATGGGTGAGAGTGGAGTGTACATGGGTGAAAGGAGGGCATAAGGGGGTGACAGAGGGGTGTACATGGGTGACAGCTGGGTGTTGGGGGTGTAGTGATGTGTACATGGGTGACAGAGGAGTGTAAAGGAGTGTACATGGGTAACAGAGGGGTATAGAGGGGTGTACATGGGTGACAGAGGGGTGTAGGGGATGATAGAGAGGTGTACAAGGGTGAGAGATGGTGTAGAGGGGTGACAGATGGATGTAGAATAGTGTACATAGGTGACAGAGGCGTATAGAGGAGTGTACATTGGTGACAGTGGAGAGTGGAGGAGTTTTCATGGGTGACAGAGGAGTGTAGAGGAGTGTACATTGGTAACAGAGGAGTATAGAGGAGTGTACATGGGTAACACAGGTGTGTACATGGCTGGCAAAGAGGTGTAGAGGAGTGTACATGGGTGACAGAAGGGGTATAGGGGCTAATATAGAGGTGTAGATGGGTGACAGAGGTGTGTAGAGGGGAGACAGATGGGTGTAGAAGAGTTTGCATGGGTGACAGAGGGTTGTAGAGGAGTGTACATGGGAAACATATGGGCGTTTAGGGGTGCACATGTGTGACAGAGGAGCGCACAGAAGTGTACATTGGTAACAGAGGAGTGTAGAGGAGAGTACATGGGTAACACAGGTGTGTACGTGGCTGGCAAAGGGGTGTAGAGAAGTGTACATGGGTGACAGAAGGGGTGTAGGGGTAATATAGAGGTTTACATGGGTTACAGAGGGGTGTAGAGGGGTGACAGATGGGTGTAGAAGAGTGTGCATCGGTGACAGAGGGGTGTAGAGGAGTGTACATGGGAAACAGATGGGTGTAGAGGGGTGTACATGGGTGACAGGAGGGCGTTCATGGGTGACAGCGGGGTGTTAGGGGTGTAGTGGAGTGTACATGGGTGACAGAGGAGCATTGAGGAGTGTGCATGGGTGACAGAGAAGCGTAAAGGAGTGTACATTGGTAACAGAGGAATGTAGAGGAGTGCAAATGGGTAACATAGGTGTGTAGACGGCTGGCAAAGGGGTGTAGAGGAGTGTACATGGGTGACAGAAGGGGTGTAGGGGGCAATATAGAGGTGTACATGGGTGACAGAGGGGTGTAGAGTGGTGACAGATGGGTGTAGAAGAGTGTGCATGGGTGACAGAGGGGTGTAGATTGGTGTACATGGGTGACAGAATGGCGTTCATGGATGAGAGCGGGGTGTAGAGGAGTGTACATGGGAGACAGAGGGATGTAGAGGAGTGTACATGGTTGACCGGGGGTGTAGGGGGTGATAGAGGGGGGTAAATGGGTCACAGAGGGGTGTAGAGGAGTGTACAAGTGTACATAGGTGACAGAGTACAGTAGAGGAGTGTACATGGATAACAGAAGGGTGTAGAGGAGTGTACATTGGTATTAGAGGGGTGTACATCGGTGACAGAGGGGTGTAGAGGTGTGTACATGGGTGACAGAGGAGCATAGAGGAGTGTACATGGGAAACAGATGGATGTAGAGGAGTGTACATGAGTGACAGAATGGTGTTTATGGGTGACAGAGATGTGTACAGGAGTGTACATGGGAGACAGAGGGATGTAGAGGAGTGTACATTGGTATTAGAGTGGTGTACATCAGTGGCAGAGGGGATGTAGAGGAGTGTAGTGTACATGGCTGACAGTGATGCATAGAGGAGTGTACATGGGTAACAGAGGGATGTAGAGGAGTGTACATGGGTGACAGGGGGTGTAGTAGGTGATAGAGGGGGTACATGGGTCAGAGTTGGGTGTTGGGGTGTAGAGAAGTGTACATGGGTGACAGAGTACAGTAGAGGCGTGTACATGGATAACAGAGGGGTGTAAAGGAGTGTACATGGGTGACAGAGTGGCACAGAGGGTGACAGAGGGGTGTGCATGGGTGACAGAGGGGTGTAGGGGGTGAAAGAGTGGTGTACATGGGTGACAACGGAGTGTAGAATGGTGACAGATGGGTGTAGAAGAGTGTGCATGGGTGACAGAGGGGTGTAGAGGAGTGTACATGGGAAAAAGATGGGTGTTTAGAGGTGTACATGTGTGACAGAGGAGCATAGAGAAGTGTTCATTGGTAACAGAGGAGTGTAGAGGAGTGTACATGGGTAACACAGGTGTGTACATGGCTGGCAAAGGGGTGTAGAGGAGTGTACATGGGTATTAGAGGGGTGTACATGGGTGACAGAGGGATGTAGGGGAGTGTACATGGGTGACAGGGGGTGTAGGAGGTGATAGAGGGGATACATGGGTCACAGTTGGGTGTTGGGGTGTAGAGGAGTGTACATGGGTGACAGAGTACAATAGAGGCGTGTACATGGATAACAGAGGGGTGTAGAGGAATGTACATTGGTATTAGTGGGGTGTACATCAGTGGCAGAGGGGATGTAGAGGAGTGTAGTGTACATGGCTGACAGTGATGCGTAGAGGAGTGTACATGGGTAACAGAGGGATGTAGAGGAGTGTACATGGGTGACAGGGGGTGTAGGAGGTGATAGAGGGGGTACATGGGTCAGAGTTGGGTGTTGGGGTGTAGAGAAGTGTACATGGGTGACAGAGTACAGTAGAGGCGTGTACATGGATAACAGAGGGGTGTAGAGGAGTGTACATGGGTGACAGAGTGGCACAGAGGGTGACAGAGGGATGTGCATGGGTGACAGAGGGGTGTAGGGGGTGAAAGAGTGGTGTACATGGGTGACAACGGAGTGTAGAATGGTGACAGATGGGTGTAGAAGAGTGTGCATGGGTGACAGAGGGGTGTAGAGGAGTGTACATGGGAAAAAGATGGGTGTTTAGAGGTGTACATGTGTGACAGAGGAGCATAGAGAATTGTTTATTGGTAACAGAGGAGTGTAGAGGAGTGTACATGGGTAACACAGGTGTGTACATGGCTGGCAAAGGGGTGTAGAGGAGTGTACATGGGTATTAGAGGGGTGTACATGGGTGACAGAGGGATGTAGGGGAGTGAACATGGGTGACAGGGGGTGTAGGAGGTGATAGAGGGGGTACATGGGTCACAGTTGGGTGTTGGGGTGTAGAGGAGTGTACATGGGTGACAGAGTACAGTAGAGGCGTGTACATGGATAACAGAGGGGTGTAGAGGAATGTACATTGGTATTAGTGGGGTGTACATCAGTGGCAGAGGGGATGTAGAGGAGTGTAGTGTACATGGCTGACAGTGATGCGTAGAGGAGTGTACATGGGTAACAGAGGGTTGTAGAGGAGTGTACATTGGTGACAGGGGGTGTAGGAGGTGATAGAGGGGGTACATGGGTCAGAGTTGGGTGTTGGGGTGTAGAGAAGTGTACATGGGTGACAGAGTACAGTAGAGGCGTGTACATGGATAACAGAGGGGTGTAGAGGAGTGTACATGGGTGACAGAGTGGCACAGAGGGTGACAGAGGGGTGTGCATGGGTGACAGAGGGGTGTAGGGGGCGAAAGAGTGGTGTACATGGGTGACAACGGAGTGTAGAATGGTGACAGATGGGTGTAGAAGAGTGTACATGGGTGTTGGAGGGGTGTAGAGGAATGTACATGGGTGACAGAGTGGTGTACATGGGTGTTGGAGGGGTGTTAATGCGTGAAAGAGGAGTGTAGGAAAAAGTACATAGGTGGCAGAGGGGTGTAGAGGAGTGTACATGGGGACAGGGGGCATAGGGGGTTATAGAGTGGGGTTCATGGGTCACAGAGGGGTTTTGGGGAAGTAGAGGTGTGTACATAGGTGACAGAGTAGCGTAGAGGAGTGTACAATGATAACAGAGGAATAACTGGTGGGTGGTCAGAGGTGGGGGTGGACCTGGGTGACCTGGGAGGGGTGTAGGGGGCGGGCTTTAATTATTTAGTAAAACATTTTATATATCAAATAAAGGGGCTTCTCTCTGCTAGCCACCATTGTCTCCAGCCCTTCAAGCCACACCCCCACAATCATCACCCTTGCCCATCCACTCAGGAACGCTCACTTCCGCAACACCAATTCTCCCACCCTGTATATGCTTCTCTGACACCTGGACCCATGACATTCAGCCACTTCTCCCAAACACGCTTTCCTTTGTATCCTCCGTTTCCACACTCCATCCGTCAGGCTGGCTCCGCTCCCACAATCTAATTTGGAGAGATCGGGGGAGCGGAGCCAGCTCAAAGGAAAGCATGGCAATGGAGTGTGGATTTGAACTCACAATCAGCAGCAGCTCTAACCACTAGCCCGTGGGAAATGTCTGGAAAAAGGATATATAGCGACTGTGGTCTTGGTCTGTTTTGACAAAAAGAGAAATCCCACAGAGGGGGGACTGGAACCAAAGACCGAGCTACCGCTCAGGCTTGCCCTAGCTTGAGTTTGAGTCCCACAGCCCTCTGTGTGGTTTCTCTGCCAAAATAGGCCAAAACCTTGGTCACCCAACCCCCCCCCCCCCCATCCCCCAGCATCATGGGAGTGTATGATGTCAAGGTAAGTTGTTGGAGAGGATTGTGGAAGGTGTAGTTGGAAGTGGAGGCAGGTGCATACCTTTCCACTGATGGAGGATCCTAGCTTGGAGATCTGACAAAAGTGGTGTTGTGTCTGCTGAGGTGGGTAGATCAGAGAGACTTGGCAAAAGGTTGGCTTTTACTTATTTAGTTAAAATGTTTATTTATCAAGAGAAGGGTCTCTTCTCTATCAACCACACCCTCATCCTTGCCCACCACTTCACCAAGACTACCCACTCAGGAATGCTCACTTCCACATTGGCATCACCAAATCTACCACACAGTTTAAGCTTTGCCAACACCTGGATCCATGACCATCAGCCGCTTCTCCCTAACACACTTTCCTCAGCATCCTCCATTTCCACACTCTATCTAACTCGGAGAGATCAGGGGAAGCCCAGCAGATAGCATGGTAATGGAGTGTGGACTTGAACTCACAACCTCTGCACTCTAAAGCAGCAGTTCTAACCACTAGCCCCTGGGAGCTGCCTGGAAACAGAACATAGAGATCATGGTCTTGGCCTGTTTTGACAAAAAGAGAAAGCCCACCAAAAACCAAGAGAAAGGCTGAAACCAAAAACCAAGCTACCACTCAGGCTTGCCATAGCTAGAGTTTGAGTACCACAGCTTAGTGGTTAGAGCACCCACCTTGGAGTGCAGAGGTTGTGAGTTAGATTCCTGTAAAGCCCCTGAGTGATGGTAGCTGTTATTCTTTTTGGCACCAGTTGATTTTTAAAAATTTGCTTTCCACCGGAGTATCCCTTTACGATCTCTTTGTGGTTTGACAAAACTTACATCTAAAAAAAAAAAAGTGGGGGGACAAGAACCAGAACTGGTTCACACTCCTTAGATCACTGACATCCACTGGTTCATATACATTTGACTGGGAAAATACAGGCAATGCCATTTCCTCAGTCTCCTACCATGGGGTTCAAACCCATGATGACTGCATTCAATCGATGTAGCAGAGACATCAGGGGATTCGAACCCACAAGCTAATTTTTCCCAGGCCTCTTTAAAAATGAAAGAAGCAATATGATTGGTTGCTATTTTTCGGGATAGGTTTTGATAAATCTCCCCCAGGGTGCTGTTGTTTTGGGGCCAGGCTGCAGGGGGTGCTGGACTTATTAAGCTCCTTTCACTAGCTGGAGTCAAGATGGAAAGGAGAGGAAGCAGATCTGAGAGGAGACTGAGTGAGTTGAGGTGGCTGGGTGGGTGTTGTTTCCATGTGTTTTGTGCTTTCACAAATCATTCTGCGTCCCCTTGATATTGTTTTCTAGGTCCATCTGTGTCACTGATACCGGCAATAAGGCTAGGTTTACACTGCGTTACCACCTCTTGTTAGACATAATCATTGGCATCCTGCTGAAATGGATGCTGCCGTATTTTGTAATGCAGGGCAGTGGATGCCATTAATTTCAATGGCAGAAAGGAGTCAATGTTTAAGCAGTTTGCATTATTTATTTTATTGTTTTTTATTCATTGGACTTGCACGGTCTGTTTTGTTATCCAGCTTGCTTAACCTCTTCAGGACGCAGGGCGTATGGATACGCCCTGCATTCCGAGTCCTTAAGGACGCAGGGCGTATCCATACGCCGGTGGGAATTCTGGTCCCCATCGCTAGCCGGTTAGGGACCAGAGCCGGATGCCTGCTGAAATCGTTCAGCAGGCATCGCGGCATATCGCCCAGGGGGGTCATGATGTCCCCCCATGTCGGCGATGGCCGCAGACCGCTGGACAATTCAGCCCAGCGATCTGTAGCGATTTTGGGTCAATCAGGTCTCTAGTGACCCGGAATTACCGGCTGATCGGGGCCGTCTCTGACGGCCCCGAACAGCCATAGCCAGCAAGTGTGAGGTGGCACTGGTGCCACCTCACGATCGCCCTGATTCGTCGGCCGGTTTACCGGCCGAGCAATCAGGGCACCTGCTGCGGGTGTCACTCCCGCAACCCGCTCCGCCCCTCTTCCGGAGGACGTGATCGGGTGTGGGAAGAGGACCCCGGCAGCTGGGGACCTCGATCCCCGGCGTCCCTGTTGGGAGCGGGGCCCCAGGAGCGGTGGCGGCGGTGGCGAGGAACTGACCTGGGGAGCAGCAGTTGGACGTGAGTGACAGCCTCCTGCTGTTGCTTAGCAACAGCTCCCAGCATGCAAAAAGGGCATACTGGGAGCTGTAGTTATGCAACAGCAGGAGGCAGACCACCACAATTCCCAGCATTCCCTTATGGGCATGCTGGGACTTATAGTTTTGCAACAGCTGGAGGCACATTTTTGGAACAGTGTACCTTCAGCTGTTGTATAACTACAACTCCCAGCTTGCACGAACAGCTAAAGTGCATGCTGGGAGTTGCAGTGGTGCATCTGCTGGTTGCATAACTGCAACTCCCAGCATGCCCGTTGGCTGTCGGTGACTACTGAGAGTTGTAGTTTTGCAACAGCTGAAGGCACACTGGTTGTGAAACTCCGAGTTTTTTTTTTTACCTAACTCAGTGTTTCACGACCGGTGTGCCTCCAGCTGTTGCAAACTACAACTCCCAGCATGCACCGTACATGCTGGGAGTTGTAGTTTTGCAACAGCTGGAGGCACACTGGTTGTGAAACACTGAGTTAGGTCACAAACTCAGTGATACATAACCAGTGTGCATACAGCTGTTGCAAAACTAAAATTCTTAGCAGGTACAGTCTGTCAGCGCATGCTGGGAGTTGTAGTTTTGCCACAGCTGGATGTCCCCCCCCCCCCCCTCCCCAATGTGAATGTACAGGGTACACTCACATGGGCGGAGGTTTACAGTAAGTATCCGGCTGCAAGTTTGAGCTGCAGCAAATTTTCTGCCGCAGCTCAAACTGCCAGCGAGAAACTACTGTGAACCCCTGCCCGTGCAACTGTACCCTAAAAACACTACACTAACACAAAATAAAATAAAAAGTTAAAAACACTACATATACACATACCCCTACACAGCCCCCCTCCCCTCCCCCAATAAAAATGAAAAACGTCTGGTACGCCACTGTTTCCAAAACGGAGCCTCGAGCTGTTGCAAAACAACTACTCCCAGTATTACCAAACAGCCACTGACTGTCCAGGCATGCTGGGAGTTTTACAACAGCTGGAGGCACCCTGTTTGGGAATCACTGGCGTAGAATACCCCTATGTCCACCCCTATGCAAGTCCCTAATTTAGGCCTCAAATGCGCATGGCGCTCTCACTTTAGAGCCCTGTCGTATTTCAAGGCAACAGTTTAGGGTCACATATGGGGTATCGCCGTACTCGGGAGAAATTGCCTAACAAATTTTGGGGGGTATTCTCTGCTTTTACCCTTTTTAAAAATGTAACATTTTTGGGAAACCAAGCATTTTAGGTAATTTTTTATTTTAATTTTTTTTTTTACATATGCAAAAGTCGTGAAACACCTGTGGGGTATAAAGGTTCACTCAAACTTTCTTTTTGCTGTCCTGACACCATAGGGGCTTCCTAAATGTGGCATGCCCCCAGAGCAAAATTTGCTTCCAAAAAAGCCAAATGTGACTACTCCTCTTCTGAGACCTGTAGTGCGCCAACATAGCACTTTTCACCCCCATATGTGGTGTTTTCTGAATCGGAAGAAATTGAGCTTCAAATTTTGGTGGCTATTTTTTGCTATTACCCTTTTTAAAAATGTAAAATTTTTGGGGAAACAAGCATTTTAGGTAAAAAATTTTTTTTTTTACATTTGCAAAAGTCATGAAACACCTGTGGAGTATTAACCCCTTAACCCCTTAAGGATGCAGGACATATATTTACGTAGTGCGCCGGCTCCCACGATCCCGCATCATATCGCGTTGGTCCCGGCGCTCATCAACGGCCGGGACCCACGGCTAATACCACACATCGCCGATCGCGGCGATGTGCGGTATTCACCCTTTAGAAGCGGCGGTCAAAGCCGCTTCTAAAGCGAAAAAAGCCGCTTCTAAAGCAAAAGTGACCCGGCTGCTCAGTCGGGCTGTTCGGGACCGCCGCGGTGAAATCACGGCATCCCGAACAGCTGGCTGGACATCGGGAGGGCCCTTACCTGCCTCCTCGGTGTCCGATCGGCGAATGACTGCTCCGTGCCTGAGATCCAGGCAGGAGCAGTCAAGCGCCGATAACACTGATCACAGGCGTGTTAATACACGCCTGTGATCTGTGTAGATCAGTGTGGGACCTATAACACTGCAAAAAAATGTTTAAAAAAAGTGTTAATAAAGGTCATTTAACCCCTTCCCTAATAAAAGTTTGAATCACCCCCCTTTTCCCATAAACAAAATAAAACAGTGTAAAAAATAAATAGAAATAAACATATGTGGTATCGCCGCGTGCGTAAATGTCCGAAATATAAAAATATATCATGAATTAAGCCGCACGGTCAATGGCGTACGCGCAAAAAAATTCCAAAGTCCAAAAAAGCGTATTTTGGTCACTTTTTATACCATAAAAAAATGAATAAAAAGTGATCAAAAAGTCTGATCAAAACAAAAATCATACCGATAAAAACTTCATATCACGGCGCAAAAAACGAGTCCTCATACTGCCCTGTACGTGGAAAAATAAAAAAAGTTATAGGGGTCAGAAGATGACATTTTTAAACGTATAAATTTTCCTGCATGTAGTTATGATTTTTTTCCAGAAGTGCGACAAAATCAAACCTATATAAGTAGGGTATCATTTTAACCGTATGGACCTACAGAGGCGTAATTTTAACCGAAATATGCGTAATTTTTACCGAAATATGCACTGCGTAGAAACGGAAGCCCCCAAAAGTTACAAAATGGCGTTTTTTCTTCGATTTTGTCGCACAATGATTTTTTTTTTCCGTTTCGCCGTGCATTTTTGGGTAAAATGACTAATGTCACTGCAAAGTAGAATTGGCGACGCAAAAAATAAGCCATAATATGGATTTTTAGGTGGAAAATTGAAAGGGTTATGATTTTTAAAAGGTAAGGAGGAAAAAACGAAAGTGCAAAAACGGAAAAACCCTGAGTCCTTAAGGGGTTAAGGACCAGGCCATTTTACACCTTATTACCAGAGCGTTTTTTGCACATCTGACCAATGTCACTTTAAACATTAATAACTCTGGAATACTTTTAGTTATCATTCTGATTCCGAGATTGTTTTTTCGTGACATATTCTACTTTAACATAGTGGTAAAATTTTGTGGTAACTTGCATCCTTTCTTGGTGAAAAATCCCAAAATTTGCTGAAAAATTTTAAAATTTTGCATTTTTCTAACTTTGAAGCTTTCTGCTTGTAAGGAAAATGGATATTCAAAATATATATTTTTTTTTATTCACATTTCCAATATGTCTACTTTATGTTTGAATCATAAAATTGATGTGTTATTACTTTTGGAAGACATCAGAGGGCTTCAAAGTTCAGCAGCAATTTTCCAATTTTTCACCAAATTTTGGAGTGCGACAAGGGGATTTTGGAGAGTACGTTTTTCAGAAATGGTTTTTGGGGGGCATGTTGCATTTGGGAAGCCCCTATGGTGCCAGAACAGCAAAAAAAAAAAACATGGCATACCATTTTGGAAACTAGATCCCTTGGGGAAAGTAACAAGGAATAAAGTGAGCCCTAATACCCCACAGGTGTTTCACGACTTTTGCATATGTAAAAAAAAAAAAAAAAAATTTTTTCACTAAAATTTGTTTCCCCCCAAATTTCACATTTTTGCAAGGGTTAATAGCAGAAAATACCCCCCAAAATTTGTAACCCCATCTCTTCTGAGTATGTAGGTACCCCATAAGTTGGCCTGAAGTGCACTACGGGTGAACTACAATGCTCAGAAGAGGAGGAGCACCATTGAGCTTTTGGAAAGAGAATTCGTTTGGATTGGTAGTCAGGGGCCATGTGCATTTACAAAGCCCCCCTGTGGTGCCAGAACAGTGGACCCCCCCACTTGTGACCCTATTTTGGAAACTACACTCATCACAGAATTTAATAAGTGGTGCAGTGAGCATTTACACCCCACTGGCATTTGACAGATCTTTGGAACAGTGGGCTGTGCAAATGGAAAATTAAATTTTTCATTTTCACGGATCACTGTTCCAAAAATCTGTCAGACACCTGTGGGGCATAAATGCTCACTGTACCCCTTATTACATTACATGAGAGGTGTAGTTTCCAAAATGGGGTCACATGTGTGGGGGGGGGGGGTCCATTGTTCTGGTACCATGGGGGCTTTGTAAACACAAGTGGCCTTCAATTCCGGACAAATTTTCTCTTCAAAATCCCAATGGTGCTCCTTCTCTTTTGAGCATTGTAGTGCACCCATAGAGCACTTTACATCCACATATGGGGTATGTTCTTACTCATAAGAAATGGGGTTACAAATTTTGGGGGGCTTTTTTTATTTTCCTTTGTGAAAATGAAAAATTTAGGGTGACACCAGCATTTTAGTGAAAACATTTTTTTTTTTTTTCATTTTCTCATCCAACTTTAATGAAAATTTGTCAAACACCTGTGGGGTGTTCAGGCTCACTACACCCCTTGTTACGTTCCGTGAGGGGTGTCGTTTTCAAAATGGGGTCACATGTGGGTATTTCTTTTTTTGGGTTTATGTCAGAACCGCTGTAAAATCAGCCACCCCTGTGCAAATCACCAATTTAGGCCTCAAATGTACATGGTGCGCTCTCACTCCTGAGCCTTGTTGTGCGTCCGCAGAGCATTTTACGCCCACATATGGGGTATCTCTGTACTCAGGAGAAATTGCGTTACAAATTTTGGGGGTCTTTTTTTCCTTTTACCTCTCGTGAAAATAAAAAGTAAAGGACAACACCAGCATGTTAGTGTAAAAAAAAATTTTTTTTTTTTACACTAACAGGCTGGTGTAGACCCCAACTTTTCTTTTTCATAAGGGGTAAAAGGGGGAAAAAAAAGCCCCCACAATTAGTAGTGCAATTTCTCCCGAGTACGGAGATACCCCATATGTGGCCCTAAACTGTTTACTTGAAATACGACAGGGCTCTGAATTGAGAGAGCGCCATGTGCATTTGAGGACTAAATTAGGGATTGCACAGGGGTGGACATAGGGGTATTCTACGCCAGTGATTCCCAAACAGGGTGCCTCCAGCTGTTGCTAAACTCCCAGCATGCCTGGACAGTCAGTGGCTGTCCGGAAATGCTGTGAGTTGTTGTTTTGCAACAGCTGGAGTCTCTGTTTTGGAAACACTGCCGTACAATACGTTTTTTATTTTTATTGGGGGGACAGTGTAAGGGGGTGTATATGTAGTGTTTTACCCTTTATTATGTGTTAGTGTAGTGTTTTTAGGGTACGTTCACACTGGCGGAGGTTTACAGTGAATTTACCGCTAGGAGTTTGCTCTGCGGCGAAAAATTTGCCGCAGCTCATACTTGAAGCAGAAAACTTACTGTAAACCCGCCAGTGTGAATGTACTCTATACGTTCACATGGGGGACAAACCTCCAGCTGTTTCAAAACTATATCTCCCAGCATGTACTGACAGACCGTGCATGCTGGCAGTTGTACTTTTGCAACAGCTGGAGGCACACTGGTTGGAAAACCTTCAGTTAGGTTCCGTTACCTAACTCAGTATTTTCCAACCAGTGTGCCTCCAGCTGTTGCAAAACTTCAACTCCCAGCATGTACTGATCACCGAAGGGCATGCTGGGAGATGTAGTTATGCAACAGCTGGAGGTACACAACTACAACTTCCAGCATGCAGAGACAGCTGTTTGCTGTTTAGGCATGCTGGGAGTTGCAGTTTTGCAACATCTGGAGAGCTATAGTTTAGAGACCACTGCACAGTGGTCTCCAAACTGTGGACCTCCAGATGTTTCAAAACTACAACTCCCAACATGCCCAGACAGCAAACTGCTGTGTGGGCATGCTGGGAGTTGTAGTTTTGCAAGATCTGGAGCTGCACAGTATAGAGATCACTGTGCAGTGGTCTCAAACTGTAGACCTCCAGCTGTTGCAAAACTGCAACTCCCAGCATGCCTAAACAGTTCTCTGGGCATGCTGGGAGTTGTAGTTTTGCAACATCTGGAGGGTTACAGTTTAGAGACCACTCTATAGTGGTCTCAGACTGTAGCCCTCCAGATGTTGCTAAATAACTCACCGGCTTCCGTCGGATCCAGGGAGCTGCGTCGCCGTCCTCTTCTTCCGCCGCTCGTCGACCGCTGCCGCTGCTGATCGTCGCACGCTGCCGTCGCCGCTGGGTAAGTGGATCTTCGACGCTGGTCCCTGTCGGTTTCCCTGTCCTGCCCCGCCTATTGTGGGTGGGCAGAACGGGGAAACCGAAAGTAAACCCCTCCGCCCCCGATCTGCTATTGGTGGTCGCGTCTAGACCACCAATAGCAGAGATAGGAGGGGTGGCACCTCTGCCACCTCACTCCTATTGCTTCAAGGGGATCGTGGGTGTCTAGGACATCCGCGATCCCCTTTATTTTCCGGGTCACTATAGATCCGTATGACCCGGAATAGCCGCAAATCGCAAGTGTGAATTCACGATTTGCGGCGATCGCCGACATGGGGGGGTCTGATGACCCCCCCCCCCCTGGGCATTTGCGTGGGGTGCCTGCTGATACATATCAGCAGTCACCCTGGCCCGATCCCCGCCCGGCGCGCGGCGGAGACCGAAAATCCCACGGGCGTACAGGTACGCCCTTGGTCCTTAAGTACCAAGGAGTAAAGGCTTGCCTGTACGCCCTTGGTCCTTAAGGGGTTAAAGGGGTACTCCGGTGAAAACCTTTTTTCTTTTAAATCAACTGGTGGCAGAAAGTTAAACATATTTGTAAATTACTTCAATTAAAAAACCTTAATCCTTCCTGTACTTATTAGCTGCTGAATGATACAGAGGAAATTCCTTTCTTTTTGGAACACTGATGACATCACGAGCACAGTGCTCTCTGCTGACATCTCTGTCCATTTTAGCAACCATGCATAGCAGATGCATAGCAGATGCATAGCAGATGCATAGCAGATGCATAGCAGATGCATAGCAGATATATGCTAAGGGCACCATGGTGGCTCAGTGGTTAGCACTGCTGCCTTGCAGTGCTGGGGGCTTGGGTTCAAATCCCACTAAGGACAACAATAAATAAAGTATTATTATTATAATGTCAGCAGAGAGAACTGTGCTCGTGATGTCATCAGAGAGCATTCCAAAAAGAAAAGAATTTCCTCTGTAGTATTCAACAGCTAATAAGTACAGGAAGGATTACGATTTTTTAATAGAAGTAATTTACAAATATGTTTCTGCCACCAGTTGATTTAAAAGAAAAAAGGTTTTCACCGGAGTACCCCTTTAAGGCTCACTTTATCCCATGTTACATTCCCGAGGGGTCTAGTTTCCAAAATGGTATGCCATGTGTTTTTTTTAATTTTATTTATTTTTTGCTGTTTTGACACCCTGGGGGCTTCCTAAAGGTGACATGCCCCCCAAAAACTATTTCAGAAAAATGTACTCTCCAAAATCCCCTTGTCGCTCCTTCTCTTCTGAGCCCTCTACTGCGCCCGCCGAACACTTTACATAGACATATGAGGTATGTGCTTACTCGAGAGAAATTGGGCTACAAATACAAGTAAAAATTTTCTCCTTTTACTACTTGCAAAAATTTAAAAATTGGGTCTGCAAGAACATGCGAGTGTAAAAAATGAAGATTTTTAATTTTCTCCTTCACTTTTCTGCTATTCCTGTGAAACACTTAAAGGGTTAAAACACTTACTGAATGTTATTTTGAATACTTTGGGGGGTGTAGTTTTTATAATGGGGTCATTTATGGGGTATTTCTAATATGAAGACCCTTCAAATCCACTTCAAAACTGAATTGGTCCCTGAAAAATATCGAATTTGAAAATTTAGTGAAAAATTGGAAAATTGCTGCTGAACTTTGAAGCCCTCTGGTGTCTTCCAAAAGTAAAAACTCATAAATTTTATGATGCAAACATAAAGTAGACATATTGTATATGTGAACCAAAAACTAAATTATTTTGAAAATCCATTTTCCTTACAAGCAGAGAGCTTCAAAGTTAGAAAAATGCAAAATTTTCATTTTTTTTCATCAAATTTTGGGATTTTTCACCAAGAAAGGATGCAAGTTACCATAAAATTTTACCACTTTGTTAAAGTAGAATATGTCACGAAAAAACAATCTTGGAATCAGAATGATAAGTAAAAGCATTCCAGAGTTATTAATGTTTAAAGTGACAGTGGTCAGAATTGCAAAAAACGGCCGAGTCCTTAAGGTGAAAAAGGACTAAGTCCTTAAGGGGTTAAAAGACTGAGATGACTCCCCTTCCTGCCCTTGCTGATTTTCTTTAACCCTTACTGAGCACACTTCAGATCATTTCTGTCTTAATATGGAGTAAAGTAAGGCTGTGGTATTACTAGGGAGATTTAGGAAAACATGTCTAGAGGAAGAGTGGTGCAGTCGCCCATAGCAACCAATCAGATTGCATCTTTCATTTTCCCCAGGCCTTTTTAAAAATGAATGAAGCGATCTGATTTGTTGCTATGGGCAACTGCACCACTCTTCCTCTGCGCAGGTTTTGCTAAATCTCCCCCACTATCTTTTGGACCAAAAGCGACACAGACACATCCAATTTACAACCAAAAAATAACTTTCATATTTTGCTATGTGATTTGAGGCATATTTTGGGCCAAATAAAACTAGTTCCCTGCAGCACACACTCCTCCTTCGGTCCTGTTCACACTACGGAGAATCCATGTTGAATATTTACAAGGAATTCTATCTGGATTTACCACATTCCCATTGATTTCAAAGGGTTTTGAGGCAGGGGCGTACCTAGAGCATTTGGCTCCCAGGGCGGACCCTTTGTTTGGCACCCCCCCCCCCCCTTATTTACTCCCTCCTCCCCCCCCCCCTTAATTACACCCCCCTCCCCCCCCTTAATTACACCCCCTCCCAGGAGCAGACTGACAACACTCGGGGCCCCCGGACCAAAAAAAAGCAAGGGCCCCTACTAGGCTCTGCAGCTCGTCAATCTTCTGCCACATCCTATTCCACCCAAATCCCACACACAATAAACTAAAATTTATATATATAAGAAACACTTTAACATAGGTAAATTTCCATGACCAATAATACTGGTATACAGGGAGTAAATATATACCACCACACAAGAATTGGATAATACCACCATATTGTACTGAATAAAACCCCTATACACAGACCAGTATACTATAAAGGATCTGTATACAATATAAGTGATTATATACAGGACCATATGGCGGTAGATATCAGCTGTACACAGGATGTATATACCATATAAGTGATTACAGTTACATTTTGGGACTCACAATTACGTCTTTTCTGATCAGCGGCGTCCTCTTTCCTTTTCTTCTCCGTCCGGATAAGACCGCCATGTAGATCTCTTAACATCTGCAGGAAAAACATGTCAGAATCTGCATATATTCAGTGCCCTCCCCTCCTCTAAACAATCTTTCCATCTATAGGCCCACAAACTGTAATAATGCCCTCCTTGGTGTCCTGCACAGTAAATGGGCAGGTAGGTAGGTAGCCAGGTAAATAGGTAACTAGATCAGGATGCCAGATATGTAGGTAGGCGACAAGTTAGGTAGGTAGGAGGCTAGCTAGATAGTTAGGCAGACATGTATGAAGGCCAGGTATGTACATAGTTAGGTAGCTGGGTATGTAGGTAAGTAGTTAGGCATCCAGGTATAAAGTTAAGTAGCCCCCCTTCCCTGTAGGTATAGGCAGCAGAGTTAAACCCCCTTCCCAATAGGTATAGAAACAGAGTAAACCCCCCTTTCTCCTTAGGTATAGGCAGCAGAGCCCCCCCCCCCCCTTTCCCCGTAGGTATAGGCAGAGTTAAAAAAAAAAAAAAAAAAAAATAAATAAATAAATTCCCCCGTTTCCCATAGGTATAAGCAGAGTTAAACCCTTTTTTCCCATAGGTATAGGCAGAGTTACCCCCCTCTTCCCCCTTGGTATAGGCAGTTACCCCCCCCCCTTTCCTCCCATTTCCCCATAGGTATAGGCAGAGTTACCCTCCCCCCCTCTTTCCCATAGTTATATACAGTTACAACCCCCCCTCATTCCCATAGGTATATGCAGTTACATCCCCCCCTTTCCCATAGGTATATGCAGTTACACCCCCCGCCCCTTTCCCATAGTTATATGCAGTTACACCCTCCCCTTTCCCATAGGTATATGCAGTTACACCCCCCCCCCCTCTTTCCCATAGGTATATGCAGTTACACCCCCCCTTTCCCATAGGTATATGTAGAGTAACCCCCCCCCCTCCCCTATAGGTATATGTAGAGTAACCCCCCCCTCCCCTATAGGTATATGTAGAGTAACCCCCCCCTCCCCTTCCCCATTGGTATATGTAGAGTAACCCCCCTCCCCCCTTCCCCATAGGTATATGTAGAGTAACCCCCCCCTCCCCATAGGTATATGTAGAGTAACCCCCTCCCCTTCCCCATAGGTATATGTAGAGTAACCCCCCCTCCTCCCCCATAGGTATATGTAGAGCAACCCCCCTCCCCCATAGGTATATGTAGAGTAACCCCCCCCCTCCTCCCCTATAGGTATATATGTAGAGTAACCCCTCCTCCCCTATAGGTATATATGTAGAGTAACCCCTCCTCCCCTATAGGTATATATGTAGAGTAACCCCCCCTCCCCCATAGGTATATATGTAGAGTAACCCCCCTCCTCCCCCATAGGTATATATGTAGAGTAACCCCCCCTCCTCCCCTATAGGTATATGTAGAGTAACCCCCCCCCCTCCCCATAGGTATATATAGAGTAACCCCCCTCCTCCCCCGTAGGTATATATAGAGTAACCCCCCCCTCCTCCCCCATAGGTATATATAGAGTAACCCCCCTCCTCCCCTATAGGTATACATGTAGAGTGACCCCCCCTCCTCCCCTATAGGTATATATGTAGAGTAACCCTCCTCCTCCACCATAGGTATATGTAGAGTAACCCCCCCCCCCCCTCCTCCATCCCCTTCACCATAGGTGTATGCAGAGTTGAGAAAAATAAATAAAAAGGATGCTCACCTGATATCCCACGCAGCGATCTCCCCAGCAGGGGCCCACGTCTTCTTCCCTCCACAGTACAGGTGCCGGATGAGTGACGTCACCGGCGCCTGTACTGCGTGCTGCCTGGGGGCGGAGGTAACGTCTCCTCTGTGTAGCTGCAGATGCAGCTCACACAGAGGAGACACCTTCTCCTGTATGTGCGTGTATCGCGCATACAGGAGAAGGTGTGGCGGAACCAACCTCGCCACTGTTCACTGGAGAAGCCTGGTTGCCCGCCTCCTACCTGCTGACTATGGCCCCTGGTAAATTTGTACTTTGAAATAACTGATTTGGGCATGTTGTATTATATTATGCTGCTACTGGCCCAATTAAGAACCATCTGGGGACATACTGTGGAGTTACTGGGTGGCCACCATTTCATTTGTCAGAGGCACATGGTGAGAACAATGGAATCTGCCTCTATCCCTGGAAATAATTGGATTTCTTTGTCCTGGGTGATAATTGGATTTCTTCCCAGTCGTCTGGGGGGAGGGAGGTATGGGTAAAGTGTGAAGGGCTTATGTTGAAGCCACTGCGATTGACTATTCTCCACTATGTTCCACAGTTTTCCTTCAGGTCCCCTAGGAGAGGGTCCACCTGGTGGAGACCTGCATAAATACCTGGCAGGTAGCCCCATTAAACAGACCACTGCTTGACCTTCAACACGGAGCCTTGTCTCATTCTTGGGGGGGATTCACTGTATGCTGAGAGGGACTGACTGCCAGGAGTGTAAGCCGCTAGGGGAGCTTTTCCTGTTCGTCCGCTAGCAGCTATTCATGAGGTTCCAGTTTGGAGTGCTATTGTGTATCCAGCTCGGGTGTTTGGTGTTCTGCAGTAGCTGTGCCTGTCCTTCAGAAAGGGGCATATCGCCTAAACGGATTTTAACCCCGTGTCTGCGGAAATGGTCCATTACCTTGGTGGCATCGTTCCTACAGCCAGAAGGACAGCTACAGAACACCATTTCTTTGGATTTACAAATTGGGGGCAACGCATGCCCCAGTACAGCGACCCTAAAAGCAACAGGATGGAACCAGCAGTGTTATATGAGGAGGGGGACCTGGATGGCCGGGAGAGATGGGACCGAGGTCTCTCCACCGCTCCTGCAGGGAATTGGGAGCCCAGTCTCCATTCCCCAGCGGCAGTGTGATGTGCAGGGAGAGGAGAGCAGCATCCTCCCTCCCCAGTGGAGGCTGAGTTACAGGGGGCAGAGGTAGTTGTTCCTGCCCCCCAGCAGCAGAGTGAGATGCCAGGAAGGCAGTGTGAAGTCCAGGGAGAGGAGAGCAGTGTCCTCCCTCCCCAGCGGCAGTGTGATTTTTCGGAAATTGGGAGCCCAGTCTCCATTCCCCAGTGGGAGATACAGCAGGGAATTGGGAGCCCAGTCTCCATTCCCCAGCGGGAGATACAGCAGGGAATTGGGAGCCCAGTCTCCATTCCCCAGCGGCAGAGTATCCAGCAGGGAATTGGGAGCCCAGTCTCCATTCCCCAGCGGCAGAGTATCCAGCAGGGAATTGGGAGCCCAGTCTCCATTCCCCAGCGGCAGAGTATCCAGCAGGGAATAGAGAGCTCAGTCTCCTTTCCCCAGCGGCAGAGTATCCAGCAGAGAATAGAGAGCTCAGTCTCCTTTCCCCAACAGCAGGACTCTGTGTTGGGAGGCGAGACAGTCGGTCTTCCTCCACAGAGACTGGAAGTATGTATGGGAGCGGAGCTTGCTACCCCCTCTCCCCAGCGACAGCTTGGATTATCCAAAGGGGAGACAGTCGGTCTCCAGCAACCAGGCTCCAACCAGACCACTCCTGTGGTAGTACTGGCATCAGGGCAGAGTACTGCTGGTCTCTGCCCCCTCAGCAACCCACCAAGGCAGCCTACCAGTCCCCCACACAGCCGTGGTGAGGCACCTGGACATGGACAAGATTCTCCCTTACTCAGGTGTAGTAACCAGTTATTGTGGGTGGGCTGCTGGACTAACCAGGGCACTGACCGGCAGGAGATCAGATACCCTGTTAGTCTGTCTGCAAAAGGGGAGAAGTGTGGCGGAACCAACCTCGCCACTGTTCACTGGAGAAGCCTGGTTTCCCGCCTCGTACCTGCTGACTATGGCCCCTGGTAAATTTGTACTTTGAAATAACTGATTTGGGCATGTTGTATATGCTGCTACTGGCCCAATTAAGAACCGCCTGGGACATACTGTGGAGTTACTGGGTGGCCACCATTTCATTTATTAGAGGCACATGGTGAGAACAATGGAATCTTCCTCTATCCCTGGAGATAATTGGATTTCTTTGTCCTGGGTGATAATTGGATTTCTTTCCAGTCGTCTGGGGGGAGGGAGGTATGGGTGAAGTGTGAAGGGCTTATGTTGAAGCCACTGCGATCGACTATTGTCCACTATGTTCCACAGTCTTCCTTCAGGTCCCCTAGGGGAGTGTTCACCTGATTTGTAAAGTGGAAAGGGTTTATGTTGAAGCCACTGCGATTGGCTACTGTCCACTAAGTGTTAAGTCTTCTTTCAGGTCCCCTAGGGGAGTGTCCACCTGGTGGAGACCTGCATAAATACCGGGCAGGTAGCCCCTTTAAAGAGACCACTGCTTGACCTTCAACAAGGAGCCTTGTCTCGTTCTTGGGGGATTCACTGTATGCTGAGAGGGACTGACTGCCAGGAGTGTAAGCCGCTTGGGGAGCTTTTCCTGTTCGTCCGCTAGCAGCTATTCGTGAGGTTTCCTGTTTGGAGTGCTATTGTGTATCCAGCTCGGGAGTTTGGTGTTCTGCAGTAGCTGTGCCTGTCTCTCAGAAAGGGGCATATCGCCTAATTAAACGGTCCGTTACAGAAAGCACCGCTGTCTGCTGGGGATCTGAGACGAGTATCCCGGATCCTCAGTAGTGGTGGCGGCGGCGGCTGTGGCGGGTCAGTCCGCCCCTGGCACCCCCCTTGTGAGCGCCCCCACCCCCCCTTAGTACGCCACTGTTTTGAGGTGCTCAGTTCACACAGTGGAACTTCTGTCCCAGAACTTCCAACACAGGTCTGAATATTGGCAGATTAGGTTATGTTCACATGGGGCAAAAAGACATGCTGTTTTAGACAAGGAAAATGCATTGATTTCTGCGATTGTATGTGTGCTCAGTCACACCGGAGGGAACTGGGAACAGACTGCATGTCGGCCTAGTGCTACTGTAATTGCCCACTGGCCCCTGGTTTTTGCTTATTACGCACAGGCAGGTTAGCGTTAGGTCCCACGCCATTTGAGAAACCTTGGCGTTGGTGTACGGGCTCTGGTGTTTCCTTCATATAAGGATACACTGGCGAATGTCTCAATTTTAACATCAGTGTTGAGGGATAGCCAATGTCATTGTATACGTCTACCACAGTTGTGCACCTAAATTTCTGTATTGTAATATGTCAACAAAAGTTAGATTTTATTTCCATCATTTACACTTTAAAAATAACAGGAAAAAAATGTCATCTGCAAAAGTTTGGACACCCTGCAGAGTGGCAAGTATCTCAGCTTGTAAACGCTTTTTGTAACCAGACAAGAGTCTTTCAATTCTTGTTTGAGGTCTCTTTGCCCATTCTTCCTTACAAAAGTCTTCCAGTTCTTTGAGATTTCTGGGCTGTCTGTCACGCAGTGCTCTTTTCAGGTCTATCCATAGATTTTCAATTATGTTGAGGTCAGGAGATTGTGAAGGCCATGGCAAAACCTTCAGTTTATGCCTCTTGATGTAATCCCCCGTGGATTTCAAGGTGTGTTTAGGATCATTATCCATTTGTAGAAGCCATCCTCTCTTTAACTTCAGCTTTTTTCACAGATGGCATCAAGTTAGCATCCAAAATTTGCTGAAATTTTATTGAATCCAATTTTTCCTTCTACTCGTGAGATGTTCCCTGTGCCACTGACTGCAATACAACCCCAAAGCATGATTGATCCACCCCCATGCTTAACAGTTAGACAGAGGTTCTTTTAATTAAATTCTGTTCCCACTTCTTCTCCAAACGTACCTTTGCTCATTCCGGCCAAAAAGTTCAATTTTAACCTCATCGGTCCACAGAACTTGTTTCCAAAATGCATCAGGCTTGTCTATATGTTCATTTTGCAAAGTTCAAATGCAGATTTTTGTGGTGAGGATGTCGAAGAGGTTTTCTTCTGATGACTCTTCCATGAAGACCATATTTGTACAAGTATCTCTTTATAGTGGAATAGTGTACCACAACTCCAGTGTCTGCCAGATCTTTCTGGAGGGATTGTGCAGTCAAATGTGGGTTTTGAATTGTTTTTCTCACAATCCTGCGAGCTGTTCTATCTGATATTTTTCTTGGTCTTCCAGATCTTGCTTTTAACTTCCCCTGTTCCTGATGACTTCCATTTCTTAATTACATTCCGAACAGAGGATATTGACATCTGAAAACATTTAGCTATCTTCTTATAGCCTTCTCCAGCTTTGTGAGCGTCAACTATTTTCAGTTTTATATTTCTAGACAACTGCTTAGAAGAACCCATGGTGCTGATTGTTGGGGCAAGGTCAGATGAGTCTGGGCATTTAAAACCTTGGAGATTGACATCACCTGGTCTTTCCAGATGATGATTGAGAACCATCCATGAAACTGGCAGGTCTCAGCTTTGTGCATGCTATAAATTCTGCAGGGTGCCAAAACTTTTGCAAACACCATTTTTTGGGTTTTCTGTTATTTTGAATGTGTAAATGATGGAAATCAAATCTAACTTGACATATTGTAAGAATGTCTAATCTGTAATTTGATGCCTTTTGGAGATTTTTCCATCTTTCCATGGCTTCTTTATGCAAATTAATACAAATTTTTACCTGGGGTGCCCAAACTTTTAATCTCCACTGTATGTCTGTATTATTGGTTTTATTAGTGTTTGTATGTGGTATGTGGTATGTGGTATGTCTCAGAAATTTAGGGAGAGGTATGACAAACTACAGCAAAATTCCGAGGGGGCATAATGCTATTTTTCAAGCGATTTGATTGAAGGAGATATTGTATGTGAGCTGCAATCCATGCTTTTTAGTCCCAATCCATCCCTGGTGTGAGGGGATTTTATTCACAGGATACAGTGTATAATGCTATTATATTTACAGGATGCAGTGTATAATGCTATTATATTTACAGGATGCAGTGTATAATGCTATTATATTCACAGGATACAGTGTATAATGCTATTATAGATACAGGATGCAGTGTATAATGCTATTATAGATACAGGATGCAGCGTATAATGCTATTATAGTTACAGGATGCAGTGTAGAATGCTATTACAGTTACAGGATGCAGTGTATAATGCTATCATATTTACAGGATGTAGTGTATAATGCTATTATATTCACAGGATACAGTGTATGATGCTATTATAGTTACAGGATGCAGTGTATAATGCTATTATAGTTACAGGATGCAGTGTATAATGCTATTATAGTTACAGGATGCAGTGTATGATGCTATTATAGTTACAGGATGCAGTGTATGATGCTATTATAGTTACAGAATGCAGTGTATAATGCTATTATAGTTACAGGATGCAGTGTAGAATGCTATTATAGAAACAGGATGCAGTGTATAATGCTATTATAGTTACAGGATGCAGTGTATAATGCTATTACAGTTACAGGATGCAGTGTATAATGCTATTTTAGTTACAGGATGCTGTGTATAATGCTATTACAGTTACAGGATGCTATGTATAATGCTATTATAGTTACAGGATGCAGTGTGTGATGCTATTGTATTTACAGGATGCTATGTATAATGCTATTATAGTTACAGGATGCAGTGTATAATGCTATTATATTTACAGGATGCAGTGTATAATGCTATTATATTCACAGGATGCAGTGTATGATGCTATTATTATAGTTACAGGATGCAGTGTCTAATGCTATTATAGTTACAGGATACAGTGTATGATGCTATTATAGTTACAGGATGCAGTGTATGATGCTATTATAGTTACAGGATGCAGTGTATGATTCTATTATAGTTACAGGATGCAGTGTATAATGATATTATAGTTACAGGATGCAGTGTATGATTCTATTATAGTTACAGGATGCAGTGTATAATTCTATTATAGTTACAGGATGCAGTGTATGATTCTATTATAGTTACAGGATGCAGTGTATAATGCTATTATAGTTACAGGATGCAGTGTATGATGCTATTATAGTTACAGGATGTAGTGTATGATGCTATTATATTCACAGGATGCAGTGTATAATGCTATTATATTGCCATTATATCCACAGTACGCAGCGTATGAGGCTATTATATTCACAGTATTCAGCGTGTTATGCTATTATATTCACAGGATGCAGTGTGTGACGCTATTATGTTTGCAGTATGTAGCCTGTAATGCTATTATATCCACCAGAGGCAGTGTGTGACGCTGTTATATCCACAGGAGGCAGTGTGTGACGTTATTATGTTTACAGTATGTAGCCTGTAATGCTATTATATCCACAGGAGGCAGTGTGTGACGCTGTTAAATCCACTGGAGGCAGTGTATGACACAGTTACATTTACAGTACGCAGCGCGTGATGCTATTATATTCACAGGATGCAGTGTATAATGCTATATTTACAGGATGCAGTGTATGATGCTATTATAGTTACAGGATACAGTGTATAATGCTATTATATTCACAGGATGCAGTGTATAATGCTATATTTACAGGATGCAGTGTATGATGCTATTATAGTCACAGGATACAGTGTATAATGCTATTATAGTTACAGGATGCAGTGTATAATGCTATTATAGTTACAGGATGCAGTGTATAATGCTATTATAGTTACAGGATGCAGTGTATAATGCTATTATAGTTACAGGATGCAGTGTATAATGCTATTACAGTTACAGGATGCAGTGTATAATGCTATTACAGTTACAGGATGCAGTGTATAATGCTATTATAGTTACAGGGTGCAGTGTATAATGCTATTATATTTACAGGATGCAGTGTATAATGCTATTATATTTACAGGATGCAGTGTATAATGCTATATTTACAGGATGCAGCGTATGATGCTATTATATTGCCATTATATCCACAGTATGTAGCCTGTAATGCTATTATATCCGCAGGATGCAGTGTGTGACGCTGTTATATCCACAGGAGGCAGTGTGTGACGCTATTATGTTTACAGTATGTAGCCTGTAATTCTATTATATCCGCAGGATGCAGTGTGTGACGCTGTTATATCCACAGGAGGCAGTGTGTGAAGCTATTATGTTTACAGTATGTAGCCTGTAATGCTATTATATCCACCAGAGGCAGTGTGTGACGCTGTTATATCCACAGGAGGCAGTGTGTGATGCTATTATGTTTACAGTATGTAGCCTGTAATGCTATTATATCCACAGGAGGCAGTGTGTGACGCTGTTATATCCACAGGAGGCAGTGTGTGACGCTATTATATTTACAGTGCGTAGCTTGTAGTGCTATTCTATTCACAGGAGGCAGTGTGTGACGCTGTTATATCCACAGGAGGCAGTGTGTGACACTATTATAGTTACAGGATGCAGTGTATGATGCTATTATAGTTACAGGATGCAGTGTATGATTCTATTATAGTTACAGGATGCAGTGTATAATGATATTATAGTTACAGGATGCAGTGTATGATTCTATTATAGTTACAGGATGCAGTGTATAATTCTATTATAGTTACAGGATGCAGTGTATGATTCTATTATAGTTACAGGATGCAGTGTATAATGCTATTATAGTTACAGGATGCAGTGTATGATGCTATTATAGTTACAGGATGTAGTGTATGATGCTATTATATTCACAGGATGCAGTGTATAATGCTATTATATTGCCATTATATCCACAGTACGCAGCGTATGAGGCTATTATATTCACAGTATTCAGCGTGTTATGCTATTATATTCACAGGATGCAGTGTGTGACGCTATTATGTTTGCAGTATGTAGCCTGTAATGCTATTATATCCACCAGAGGCAGTGTGTGACGCTGTTATATCCACAGGAGGCAGTGTGTGACGTTATTATGTTTACAGTATGTAGCCTGTAATGCTATTATATCCACAGGAGGCAGTGTGTGACGCTGTTAAATCCACTGGAGGCAGTGTATGACACAGTTACATTTACAGTACGCAGCGCGTGATGCTATTATATTCACAGGATGCAGTGTATAATGCTATATTTACAGGATGCAGTGTATGATGCTATTATAGTTACAGGATACAGTGTATAATGCTATTATATTCACAGGATGCAGTGTATAATGCTATATTTACAGGATGCAGTGTATGATGCTATTATAGTCACAGGATACAGTGTATAATGCTATTATAGTTACAGGATGCAGTGTATAATGCTATTATAGTTACAGGATGCAGTGTATAATGCTATTATAGTTACAGGATGCAGTGTATAATGCTATTATAGTTACAGGATGCAGTGTATAATGCTATTACAGTTACAGGATGCAGTGTATAATGCTATTACAGTTACAGGATGCAGTGTATAATGCTATTATAGTTACAGGGTGCAGTGTATAATGCTATTATATTTACAGGATGCAGTGTATAATGCTATTATATTTACAGGATGCAGTGTATAATGCTATATTTACAGGATGCAGCGTATGATGCTATTATATTGCCATTATATCCACAGTATGTAGCCTGTAATGCTATTATATCCGCAGGATGCAGTGTGTGACGCTGTTATATCCACAGGAGGCAGTGTGTGACGCTATTATGTTTACAGTATGTAGCCTGTAATTCTATTATATCCGCAGGATGCAGTGTGTGACGCTGTTATATCCACAGGAGGCAGTGTGTGAAGCTATTATGTTTACAGTATGTAGCCTGTAATGCTATTATATCCACCAGAGGCAGTGTGTGACGCTGTTATATCCACAGGAGGCAGTGTGTGATGCTATTATGTTTACAGTATGTAGCCTGTAATGCTATTATATCCACAGGAGGCAGTGTGTGACGCTGTTATATCCACAGGAGGCAGTGTGTGACGCTATTATATTTACAGTGCGTAGCTTGTAGTGCTATTCTATTCACAGGAGGCAGTGTGTGACGCTGTTATATCCACAGGAGGCAGTGTGTGACACTATTATATTTACAGGATGCAGTGTATATTGCTATTATAGTTACAGGATGCAGCGTATAATGCTATTATATCGCCATTATATCCACAGTACGTAGCCTGTAATGCTATTATATCCACAAGATGAAGTGTGTGACGCTGTTATATCCACTGGATGGAGTGTGACGCTATTATATTTACAGTACATAGCCTCTAATGCTATTATATTCACAAGATGCAGTGTGTGACGCTGTTATATCCACAGGAGGCAGTGTGTGACGCTATTATATTTACAGTGCGTAGCTTGTAGTGCTATTCTATTCACAGGAGGCAGTGTGTGACACTGGTATATCCACAGGATGCAGCACGTGACACTAATATATTCACGGGAGGCAGTGTATGATGATATTATTATATTCAATAGTCATGGTGTGTGATCCTGTTTAAAGGGCACTATATATGATGCTATGAGGATTCCTCTAAGTGTAGAATGTGGGGTAGCAAAGAGCTGAAGACATCGGCAGAGACAATTTACCACCCCACCTGACAAGTATGTTACAGTATATCCATATGGTATCCAGGAGATAACAATACTAACATCTGTACTAGAGATGAGCGAACTTACAGTAAATACGATTCGTCACGAACTTCTCCGCTCGGCAGTTGATGACTTTTCCTGAATAAATTAGTTCAGCCTTCAGGTGCCCCGGAGACTCTCTCCTAGGACTGTATCCACCTTTTCCAGCCCACCGGAGCACCTGAAGGCTGAACTAATTTAAGCAGGAAAAGTCATCAACTGCAGAGCCAAGAAGTTCGTGACGAATCGAATTTACTGTAAGTTCGCTCATCTCTAATCTGTACTTAGAACTCAGTGTTGTGACACTTTTATTCCTCTTGAAAATGTATGTTCTTCGGTTTACCACACACCATTCCTTGTGCTGCTGTTATATTAGAGCATGCACATTTTATATTATCAAATTGTACCCACTTTGCACTCATGTAATCAAAATGTAAAGACAAATTTCCATTTGTTTGTGCTCATTTATGTCTTAAAAAACATTTTGGTGTAGTGTTGGCTTCTAAGATATTACACAAATATTTTAAGCCATGACCTCAATTTCCAGTCTTTTCGTAGCCTATGTTATTGATGCTGAAAGCATAGCCCCATGGTTAAACTAATTAATTTACCAAGACTTGCATTTGATATGCTGGCCTGAAGTTAACCTGTTGGGGATGAAGGGCGTATGCATACGCCCTTGCGTCCTGGTACTTAAGGATGAAGGGCGACCGGACCGGGGTGACTGCTGATATCTATCAGCAGGCACCCCATGCAAATGCCCAGGGGGGTCATTAGACCCCATTAGAACGTACAGGGTACATTCACATGGGCAGGTTTACAGCAAGTTTCCTGCTTCAAGTTTGGTCTGCGGCAGATTTTTCGCCGCAGCGCAAACTCCTGGCGGGAATCTCACCGTAACACGCCAGTGTGAATGTACCCTAAAAACACTACACTAACACATAATAAAGAGTAAAACACTACATATACACCACCTTACACTGCCCCCCCCCCCCCCACAATAAAAATGAAAAACATATTGTACAGCAGGGTTTCCAAAACGGAGCCTCCAGCTGTTGCAAAACAACAACTCCCAGCATTTCTGGACAGCCACTGACTGTCCAGGCATTCTAGGAGTTAAGCAACAGCTGGAGGCACCCTGTTTGGGAAGAATACACGTAGAATACCCCTATGTCCACCCCTATGCAATTCCTAATTTAGTCCTCAAATGCGCATGGCACTCTCTCACTTCAGAGCCCTGTCTTATTTCAAGGAAACAGTTTAGGGCCACATATGGGGTATTTCCGTAATCAGTAGAAATTGCACTACAATTTTGGGGGGCTTTTTCTCCTTTTACCCCTTATGAAAAGGAAAAGTTGGGGTTACACCAGCCTGTTAGTGTAAACATTTTTATTTTTTTTACACTAACATGCTGGTGTTGCCCCATACTTTTTATTTTCACAAGCAGTAAAGGGAAAAAAAGCTCCCCCAAAATTAGTAACGCAATTTCTCCTGAGTACGAAATTACCCCATATGTGGGCGTAAAACACTCTGCAGGCGCACAACAAGGCTCAGGAGTGAGAGCGCACCATGTACATTTGAGGCCTAAATTCAGGATTTGCACAGGGGTGGCTGATTTTACAGTGGTTCTGACATAAACGCAAAAACATAAATACCCACACGTGACCCCATTTTGGAAACTACACTCCCCATGGAACGTAACAAGGGGTATAGTGAGCATTTACACCCCACAGGTGTTTGACGAAATTTCATTAAAGTTGGATGGGAAAATGAAAAAAAAAAATTTCACTAAAATGCTGGTGTTACCCTAAATTTTTCATTTTCACAAGGGAAAATAAGAAAAAAAAGCCCCTCAAAATTTGTAACCCCATTTCCTCTGAGTAAGAAAATACCCCATAAGTGGATGTAAAGTGCTCGGCGGGCGCACTACAATGCTCAGAAGAGAAGGAGCGCCATTGGGATTTTGAAGAGAAAACGTGTCCAGAACTGAAGGCCACATGAGTTTACAAAGCCCCCATAGTGTCAGAACAATGAACCCCCCCAACATATGACCCCATTTTGGAAACTACACCCCTCATGTAATGTAATAAGGGGTACAGTGAGCATTTACTTCCCACATGTGTCTGACAGATTTTTGGAACAGTGGTCCGTGAAAATGAAAAATTGTATTTTTCATTTGCACAGTGGGGTGTAAATACTCACTGCACCCCTTATTAAATTATGTGAGGGGTGTAGTTTCCAAAATGGGGTCACATGTGGGGGGGGGGTTCCACTGTTCTGGCACCACAGGGGGCTTTGTAAACGCACATGGCCCCTGACTACCATTCCAAACGAATTCTCTTTCCAAAAGCTCAATGGCGCTCTTCCTCTTCTGAGCATTGTATTTTGCCCGCAGAGCATTTTACTTCCTGACATGGGGTATTTCCATAGACAGAAGAGATGGGGTTACAAGTTTTGGGGGGCATTCTCTCCCATAACCCTTTGTAAAAATGGTAAATTTGGGGAAGAAACTGCACTTTAGTGAAAATATTTTTTTTTCATTTACACATCCGATTTTAACGAAAAGTCGTCAAACACCTGCGTGGTGTTAAGGCTCACTGGTCCCCTTGTTACGTGCCTTGAGGGGTGTAGTTTCCAAAATGGTATGCCATGTGGGGTTTTCTGCTGTTCTGGCACCATAGGGGCTTCCTAAATGTGACATGCCCCCAAAAACCATTTCAGCAAAATTCACTCTTCAAAATCCCATTGTTGCTCCTTCCCTTCTGAGCCCTCTACTGCGCCCTCCGAACACTTGACATACACATATGAGGTATTTCCTTACTCGAGAGAAATTGGGTTACAAATTTTGCGGGATTTTTCTCCTATTACCACTTGTAAAAATTCAAAAACTGGGTCTACAAGAACATGCGAGTGTAAAAAATGAAGATTTTGAATTTTCTCCTTCACTTTGCTGCTATTCCTGTGAAACACCTAAAGGGTTAACAAATTTACTGAATGTCATTTTGGAGGGGTGCAGTTTTTATAATTGGGTCATTTGTCGGGTATTTCTAATAGGAAGGCCCTTCAAATCCACTTCAAACCTGAACTGGTCCCTGAAAAATTTCGATTTTGAAAATTTTGTGAAAAATTTGAAAATTGCTGCTGAACTTTGAAGCCCTCTGATATCTTCCAAAAGTAAAAAACACATGTCAACTTTATGATGCAAATATAAAGTAGACATATTGTTTTTGTGAATCAATATATAATTTATTTGGAATGTCTATTTTCCTTACAAGCAGAGAGCTTCAAAGTTAGAAAAATGCAAAATTTTCAAATTTGTCATCAAATTTTGGAATTTTTCACCAAGAAATTATGCAAGTATCGACAAACATTTACCACTACCATAAAGTAGAATATGACACGAAAAACACAGTCTCGGAATCAAATTTATAGGTAAAAGCATCCCAGAGTTATTAATGCTTAAAGTGACAGTGGTCAGATTTGCAAAAAATGCTCCCGTCCTTAGGGTTATAATGGGCTCTGTTCCCAAGGGGTTAAAGGGGTAGTCCGGCCCTAAGACATCTTATCCCCTATCCAAAGGCTAGGCGATAAGATGTCTGACCACGGGGTCCCGCCGCTAGGGACCCCCGCAATCTTGCATACAGCACCCACCTCTTTGAGCTGCACGCCGCGCTGCCAGCTCACAAACTGCCGGGTGCTGACCATGGGGCCGGAGTATCATGACATCACGACTCCGCCCCGTGTGACGTTACTCCCCGCCCCCACTATTCAAGTCTATGGGAGGGGGTGTGATGGCCCCGTTTGTGAGCTGGCAGCACTGTGTGCAGCTCAAAGAGGTGGGTGCCCTATGCAAGATTGCAGGGGTCCCCAGCGGCGGGACCCCCTGTCAGGCCCAAGGCCTGATTATTAAAATCCTATATGTGTATTATAAATTATAACTGTGTGTGACGGATTATCCAAGACATGGGTGAGAGGTCATTCAGACGGTGAATCCTATATGTATTGCATTTTATTGGGGGTCTGGCTGTTTGTTTGTATCTCCTTTGAAGTCAGAGGCCCTTTGAAGCAACAGAGATGCCCCCCTGGTGGGATCAGAGGGGAGGGGGGAATGGAGTCTCCCTCCAAAAAGGCAGATATATAATATATAACAATGCTAGACTCAGGGTGTTCAATGCTGTGCAACAAGCTGACAAGACCATCCTAAGGACAGCTGGAACTCACTCTCATGGACTGCTATACCATCATGGTGTAAGAACTTCATTTTTGTTTTCTGAACTTGTCTTGCTAAACTTTTCTATATTTTTATACCTATATGTCATTTGTTTCTGTATTTTTATATAGTCAGCACTGTGATACCTTTTTATCAGATTAAATGTTTAATTAATCAGCTCTGGTCTCTGATCTCTAAATATGAGTTCACCTTTCTGAAGGCAGCTCTGGTGGAAACACATTTATCTAAGGGTTAATTTGGTGACTTGCTGGGACTAGTAGTGGATACCCAGAGGTCTGGCGGCTTTAACCCTTGCACCATCACACTCTCTCTAGCATCTTGGCTGGACCAATAGGGTGTGATCGTGACACCCCCGTGGTCAGACATCTTATCCCCTATCCTTTGGATAGGGGATAAGATGTATTAGTGCTGGAGTACCCCTTTTAACACCTGCCATTGTAGGATTGCACTGTATTTATCAAGAGAAACATGCCCCTTCTGCGTGGAATAAGCCCCACCCACTCGAACCATGGTAGAGATTGTTAAAAATGTGCAACACAAAAAGAGAAACACAGCCGCACATCCACAGTTTGTAATTTGATCTACTTGCTTCTGAGCATAATTTCAAAAACTAAAAGGTTGTTAGTATACATTTTGATCAAAAAGTACAAGCCCACACGCCACGTCAAGGCCACCTCGTTAGAATGGGTCCCTAACCTGACACTGGCATAGCCCCCGGTGGCGACCACTGCCCCCGAGACCCCATGCCCAATGGGGGGGAGCGACCCAGTGGCCAGGCAGTCCCACTACTGCCCGACCAAGCCCCTGGCTCTGGGCCACTCCACCCCACAGACAAAGCATCACAGAAACAATGGCCGCCACTGAGAACCACACCAGTATGAAACTACCATGTGCTCACTGTCAGAGGGATGGGAGAAAGGTGGGAGGAAACCCTTATGCAGTATCCTGCTAATTAAAAACGCCTGGGCCAAATGAGAGGAGTGGAATGTGCAACACAAAAAGAGAAACACAGCCGCACATCCACCGTTTGTAATTTGGTCTACTTGTTTCTGAGTATAATTTCAAAAACTAACAGGTCGTTAGTATACATTTTGATCAAAACGTACAAGCCCACTCGCCACGTCAAGGCCACCTCGTTAGATTGTTAAAAAGTTGCAAATGTTTGCATATGCGGTATCTATGAGGTGGATAATGTGAAATTAACACTCCGTGATGCCAGGACGCCGTTAGCCAATACATGGTCCGAGGTTTGAGACAGCTTCTCCTGGGCCAGGAACGGGGCAATAAATATTTGATACAAGGTTACATATAACTGTATTTACTGAGGCAGGATAGATTGGTGCAAAGAGGAGTGCAGAGTAAACCTTTAAAGCCTATTGCCTTGCTGGGACTTGTGCCATTGCTTGTGATGTGCTGTATGGAGACTGACTTGGGATGAATAGCAATCCATGCTGACTTTGGTACTGTAGACTGACTGGAGACTATTGCTTCCTCTTCCCCAGAGTTTGGTGCTTAAAGGGTTACTCCCATAGGGGATCTTCCTTAGGATATGCGTGGGTGCAGGTTTAGATTTCTTATTAGCTTGAGGCCTCCTCAGATCACCTCACACTTCTCTATGACTTCTCAACACTGTACAACAGGAGCTCAGCTAACAACTAGCACTGGAGCTAGACTGAACTCTTAACTGAACTGGAGCAGCTCCTCCTCCCCGCCCCCCCCCACCCCACACTATATTCAGGGCAATTTGGAGGATTCCCATTGGGGCAGACAGGTCACTTGATTCACTCTTCACCTTCTCGACTAACACATATCATAAAGAAACAGTAAAATGAAAATATGAACATGTCATTAGAATTCAATATATTGAGTCCTGAGTAGTGGGCCCAAGATGCCAGACAGGATGGGCAGAATACGGTATCACCACACACAAGCCATGTGGATTGTTCAACAATTTGTGACTTCTTACTGATCTGTACCAGGTTCAGAGTATAATAAATGTCCCCCTTAGTTTTCTAGTCTTGTTCATCATCGTGATGCGCTTAAAGACATCTACTAAGACAGTTAAGCACATTTTTAGTCTACCTAAACCTTTTGTCTCCAGCAAAGAAAGGAAAGGCAGCAATGCCACTCCTGTCCTTATGTCCCGTCCCCATGTCCCTTCCCCAGCACAAATGTATCTTTCTCTGTACCTGTCTGCCGGACAGTTGTCAATCTCTGCAGCTCAAGAGCAGTATGATCAGGAAATGTCCCATAGACTTGCATAAGAAATATCTCCAGACATTTTGAAGCGTTATATAAATGTATTTATATGGGGGAAGAAAAAATTTTTTATATGACACATCCAGTGGGGGAAAAAAGTATTTAGTCAGCCACCAATTGTGCAAGTTCTCCCACTTAAAAAGATGAGTGGCTTGTAATTGTCGTCATAGGTATACCTCAACTATGAGAGAAAGAATGGAGGGGGGGATACAGGAAATCACATTGTATGATTTCTAATTAATTGGTATTTTCCTTGGTAAAAGTATTTGGTCACCTACAAACAAGCAAGATTTCTGTCTCGGAGACCTGAAACTTCAAGAGTCTCCTCTGTCCTCCACTCATTACCTGTATTAATGGCACCTGTTTGAATTTGTTATGAGTATAACAACCTCAAACAGTCCCAATCCAAATTTCACTATGGCCAAGACCAAAGAGCTGTCAAAGAAACAAAATTGTAGACCTGCACCAAGCTGGGAAGACTGAATATGCAATAATCAAGCAGTTTGGTGTGAAGAAATCCCCTTTGGAGCAATTCTTAGAAAAAGGAAGACATACTAGACCACTGATAACCTCCCTTGATATGGGGCTCCTCGCAAGATCTCCCTGTGGTGTCAAAATGATCACTAGAACAGTGAGCAAAAATCCCAGAACCCCACGGGGGGACTTAGTGAATGACCTGCAGAGAGATGGGACAAAAGTAACAAAGGCTACCATCAGTAACACAATATGCCGCCAGGGACTCAAATCATGCAGTGCCAGACGTGTCCCCTTGCTTAAGCCAGTACATGTCCAAGCCTTTCTAAAGTTTGCTAGAGAGCATTTGGATGATCCAGAAGAGGAATGGGAGAAGGTCATATGGTCAGATGAAACCAAAGTAGAACTTTTTGGTAAAAACTCAACTTGTCGTGTTTGGAGGAGAAAGAATGCTGAGTTGCATTCAAAGAACACCATACCTACTGTGAAGCATGGGGGTGGGACTTTGGGGCTGTTTTTCAGCAAAGGGACCAGGACAACTGATCCGTGGTAAGGAATGAATGAATGGGGCCATGTATTGTGAAATTTTGAGTGAAAACCTCCTTCCATCAGCAAGGGCATTGAAGATGAAACAATGATCCCAAACACACTACCCGGGCAACGAAGGAGTGGCTTTGTAAGAAGCATTTCAAGGTCCTGGAATGGCCTAGCCAGTCTCCAGATCTCAACCCCATAGAAACCTTTGGAGGGAGTTGACAGTGTTGCCCAGCGACAGCCCCAAAACATCACTGCTTTAGAGGAGATCTACATGGAGGAGTGGGACAAAATACCAGCAACAGTGTGTGAAAACCTTGTTAAGACTTACAGAAAACATTTGACTTGTCATTGCCAACAAAGGGTATATAACAAAGTATTGAGATTAACTTTTTATTGACCAAATACTTATTTTTCACCATAATTTGCAAATAAATTCTTTAAAAATGAAATAATGTTATTGTATGGATGTTTTTCTCATTATGTCTCTCATAGTTGAGGTACACCTATGATGAAAATTACAGGCCTCTCTCGTCTTTTTAAGTGGGAGGACTTCTTGCACAATTGGTGGCTGACTAAATACTTTTCCCCCCCACTGTGTGTGTGTATGTGTGTAATATATATAGAGATAGAGATGGAGATATATAGATATACAGATATAGATATACATATAGATAGATTGATAGATTGATATGATAGATATGATAGATATATAGATATAGAGATATAATATATAATCTAAAGGAAAAGATCGCAGCACACAGCTAGTAGCAAATCCATGTGAAATTTATTCCATCCTCAGCACAGTACACGACTTTTCAACAATCTCACATTGTCTTAAGCATCCAATGTGCTATTGTTGAAACGTTGTACCTTTTTGTACTGTGCTGAGGATGGAATAAATTTCACTTGGATTTGCTACTACCTGTGTGCTGCTATCTTTTCCTTTGGATATTACAACTTTGGATCTTTAACCAAGGTCCAGATGATGGCGAGTACCTATTAATTGAAAATTGAATTGATGTGCACTTGTGTGCTGTTCTTTTCTTTCTTCTAATGTGTGTGTGTGTGTGTGTGTGTGTGTGTGTGTGTATGTATGTATGTGTGTGTATATATATATATATATATATATATATATATATATATATATATATATATATATATATATATATATATATATATATAAATTATTAAAAACTCCCTTAGTAGACACCTCCCAATTGTGGACAGTTTTTAATTCCCCGGCAGAGTCCCATAAGACTTATTCCCTAGTGTCCCTTAGCAGCACAATGTGAGCCAATGGGACCTTGGATTTTTTTATAAATTTAAATAAAAAGTATAAGGACCTCCCCTAAAGGCTATATAAATGCCCTGCTCACATTAGGACAGTTAGTTTTTTTTTTTTTGTCCTTATGTGAGCATGTACGCTCCTAAGCTCCCCTTTCTCAACTTATATTTATTTTTTCTTTTAAGGTACAATTCTGTGACGGCGCCATCTCTGTCTCAGTTTCGTTGCGCGCCGCCATTATTCTGAAGACCGGAAGTCGCAGGCCGGAGCTCTAGAGCCTCTGATTCATTTCCGGCAAGGCGGAAAGACCGAAGGCCGAAGACCAAAGGCAGTGTTAGATGCATCACGTCACTTCCGGCGGTGCCGGAAGATTTTTCTTTCTCTCTGGCTGTGGCGGTGTGAATTGGGAGGCTATTTCTGCAGGGTATAGATTATTTCAGCTTGCATTCAGGAGCCTTACTTATATATTTTCATATATTCTAGTTATTTTAGTTTCTTTAAAGTTAGGTCTGTACCGGAAGTGGGCGGGACCTATGTTCTGGCTCGGATTTGACTACTTTTCTAAAACTGTAGGTTTTTCCTTCCAGGGCGCTTTTTTCCCATAGTTTTATGCTTGATATTGATTTTTTTTTCTTAGATGTCCTCTATGGAATCTGGAGGGTTTAGAAGGCGTAGAGAGCCTCATGGGAAATCTTCCCATAAGCGCAGACACCTGGAATGCAGTTCTTGTAAAGTGCCTCTACCTGATGGATATGATTACCCCATCTGCCCTTCCTGACGTCCCAGACTACCACCAAACCAGGAACCATCCATGCAGGATATGTTTGTTTGGGTCAAAGAATTTGTCTTTAGTTCCATTAAGGAATTAATGGACTCCCTAGTGGTTGCCCCTCCTGCAAGCAAGAGACCTAGAAGAAGCGATACTCCTATCATCATGCATTCTGATGAGCAATTCAGAATAGTGGATGAGACTGAATCATCCAGTTCTGCAGATGAGGAAGTGCAGGGAAAGACCTACTTTCCTGCTATAAAATTCCCTAGGTTCATCAAGGCTGTGCAGTCAATAGGTGCACCAGCAGATCAAGGGAAGGTTCCTTCTACATCTAAAGGTCCTAGAGTTTTTTCTGTGCACGATACAGTGTCGGAACTTATGAATAGAGATGAGCGAATCGGAGTTGACGAACCTGAATTCGTTACGAATTTTATGAAAAATTAGGTTCGCAACAAATGCGAATATCGCCGCGATTCAATCACGCGAATAGCTTAATTAAACTTCATTTTACAGCGTTCCAGGCTACTGGAGACCTAAAATGGCGGATCCACGTGTGAGTACATGGGGCAGGGGATTATGAGAGGGTGGGAAATGGCGGCGGGAATGAAGGTAGGCGGGATGACCCTGAATCACATGTGAGATGCAGCCTATCAGCATTCATTGAGCCCTGTGATGTCAAAGCCCTATATAATCGGCAGCCATCTTTCCTCTCTTCATTTCGTCTATGCACTCAGAGATAGAGAGAACGGGACTGCGTGTGTCTGACTAGCTTATACCACAGCATTACACTGCAACTGCTAGTCACATCATCATTGGGGAAAGACAGGAGTGCAGAGTGCTTTGCTGTTCACACTGAGAAGGATCATTGATAGCTTAACCTCCTATTCACGTTATTGAGCATTGCAGCAGAGAGGGGCAGATAGCTGTCAGCTGCCTGATACAGATCAACAAGCTGCCTGAACTTTATCAACCATCTTACCACCTAATTTTTAAGCACAATTCAGTATTTTTTTGCTCCACAAATCATCTGCTGCTCAGAATTGTGTGACAGAGTGCAATTTAGGGTTTAATCCCTGGATTTTTTTTATTGTGGTGCTGCACTGTTGGGTCCTGCTGCTGTTCACAAATACGTTCTTTTTCAGCGGACTGTAGTGCATTTGTCTGCCCTCATATGTGCATGTGAAAAACAAACCAAAAAATGTCCCTGAGGGTCTCAGGGTAATTGTATATTGAACAACCTTTAAGGGGTTGCCCCCTCTCGGGGATAAGCCCTTACTAGATACCCTCCCCTAAAAAACAACTTTTATTGAATTTATATAAAATCTTATAACCCCTTCACACGTTTTAAAATTATCAGCGATGCAGTACTGTGCTTCAGTGGGGGTATTCTATTGACCCCCTACTGTGTACGGTATCACTGGAGCTATGGTACCTAAATAGTGTATATGATTGGTGTGCTACAGTATCTGCATCACCTAACCATAGACTACCAGTCCTGTTATAATTCAAAACTGCCGCTGGTTAAAACTCAATCAGAACCTCCCCGACGTTTCGCGGATGACTCCGCTTTGTCAAGGGTTGCGAGGCTACTGAGCTCCGGACGCCCATCACTAGTTTATATAACCTCGGATCCTCCTCACTTCCGTCCCCCTCCAATAGAGTAGCGCCACATCATAATCTCCCTTATCGCGTGATTTATGGTCCAATCCGGTTCTCCTTTTACTCTTTGTTGTTATCATGTGACCAGGTGACGTATCTGATCGCATGTCTCGCGTGATCTCATTCGCTGGTGATCTCGCGCGTGTCATAGGACTTAGATTTCTTCAGCTTCTCCGACTTGCGCATAACCAGGGTCCGATCCGGGTATGTTTATTTGGCGCATGTCACTGCACTTAGAAATAATTCCGGTCTTGCACCAGCACATATGTGCATATCGTGCATATCCTTGCGCTTAGGGAATTAATTCCCTTTGCAGCCTATATTGATGTATGGGTATATTTAGACACTTAGTCCTGTTTGCATTCTTATTTAGCAGTGCAGCACAATACAGTTATAGGGTCTGTATCACTAAACTTGGGGGGGGGGGGGGGCTATTCGATCATATGCTAGTATGGTTGGTTACCATATACCTATCTATATATTCAATATGTCCCTGTAGATGTTCACTGGGATAATTGTGCAGTAAATGTTTTAGTAAAATTAGTCTCTTTCATGCTAGCTGTTCTCGCATTTATCTTTAGGTTACTAAAATATACTATAGATTTTTTGGGTTCTTCTGTTAATATGTTACCAACAGTACGTTATTGCTTATTCTCATTGTAATTTTTATTTATGTTTTTGTTTTTTAGGACATCTTATGGACCGTTATTTTACCGATAGAACCTGAGGTAAGTTGTTGTTCTCTAATGTCTATATTAGGTATAGTTGAGTATATGGGTGTCCGAAGTAGTCTGTACAGGGGTTTTTGGGGGCTTTTTTTTCCTAATACCACTTTTAAAAAGGAAAAAAAATGAGGTTACCAGGACATGTTAGTGTAAAAAAATGCAGATTTTGATTTTTCTCCTCCACTTTGCTACTATTCTTGTGAAACACCTAAAGGGTTAACAAACTTTTTAAAAGTCCTTTTGAATACTTTGAGGGGTGTAGTTTTTATAATGGGGCCATTTATGGGGTATTTCTCACAGAAACACCTCTCAAATCCACTTCAAACTTAACTGGTCCCTGAAAAATTCAGATTTTGAAATTTTCGTGAAAATTTTGAAAATTGCTGCTATACTTTTGAAGCCCTCTAATGTCTTCAAAAACATGCCAACTTTATGATGTCAACATAAAGTAGACCTATTGTATTTGTGAATCAATATATAATTTATTTGGAAAATCCAAGCAGAGAGTTTCAAAGTTAGAAAAATGCTAAATTTTCAAAAATTTCATGACCTTTTGGGATTTTTCACCAAGAAAGAATGCAAGTAACAACGAAAATTTATCACTTTGTTAAAGTAGAATATGTCACGAAAAAACAGTCTCAGAATCAGAATAATCCGTAAAAGCATCTCAGAGTTATTAATGCATAAAGTGACAGTGGTCAGAATTGCAAAAAAGGGCTGAGTCCTTAAGGTGAAAATAGGCTGAGTCCCTAAGGGGTTAAATCAGTGTTTAGCAACCAGTGTGCCTCCAGCTGTAGCAAAACTAGAACTCCCAGCATGTACAGTCTCTCAGTGCATGCTGGGAGTTGTATTTTTGCAACAGCTGGAGGCACACTGGTTGCAAAACACTGAATTTGGTTGTGAAACCAAGTTTGTCACCTATGTGTCTCCAGCTTTTGCAAAACTGCAACACTCAGCATGCATTGACAGTCGAAGGGCATGCTGAAAGTTGTAGTTTTGCAACAGCTTGAGGCACACTGCTACAACTCCCAGCATGCTCTTTGGTAGTCTGTGCATGTTGGGAGTTGTAGTTATGCAACAGCTGGATGCACACTTTTTCATAGAAAAAATGTGCCTCCAGCTGTTGCATAACTACAACCCCCAGCATGCACAGACTACTAAAGGTCATGCTGCAAGTTGTTGCTAAGCAACAGCAGAAGGTGAACAGGCCTCACCTGCTGCTGTATCCTGTCGCCGGGACCGCCACCGCTGCTGCCACCGATTCTGCTGCTCTTGTCGCTGCCACCGATCCTGAGGGGACCTCCGCCGGACCAGGGCAAGGTAGGAGACCCCCACTGGCCCCGATCGCCGCCATCGTCGGCGTCCCGATCGCCGCCCAGCAGGGTCGTGATTGGTCGGTTATTCTGACCGATCAATCACGTGATCGTGAGGCAGCACCTGTGCCACCTCACTCCTGCTGGGTAAGGGTGAATGGGGCTGTCTTGGACAGCCCCATTCACCCTTTTTCTCCTAGTCTCCTTGATCACTCGTGACTTGATTGACCCGGAATAGCCGCAAATCGCCGGTCTGAATTGACTCAGCAGTCACCCCGGTCCGGTCCCCGCCCGGCGAGCGGCGGGGACCGGATTTCCCATGGGAATACCCATACGCCCTTAGTCCTTAACCCCTTGGGGACGGAGCCCATTATGACCCAAAGGACGGGAGCATTTTTTGCAAATCTGACCACTGTCACTTTAAGCATTAATAACTCTGGGATGCTTTAACTTATAAATTTGATTCCGAGATTGTTTTTTCATGACATGTTCTACTTTATGGTATTGGTAAATTTTCGGTGACATTTGCATTATTTCTTGGTGAAAAATTCAAAAATTTTATGAAAAATTTAAAAATGTAGTATTTTTCTAACTTTGAAGTTCTCTGCTTGTAAGGAAAGTAGACATTCCAAATAAATTATATATTGATTTCCATATACAAAATGTCTACTTTATATTTGCATCATAAAGTTGACATGTTTTTACTTTTGGAAGACATCAGAAGGCTTCAAAGTTCAGCAGCAATTTTCCAATTTTTTTCAAAATCGGAATTTTTCAGGGACCAGTTCAGTTTTGAAGTGGATTTGAAGGGCCTTGATATTAGACATACCCCACAAATGACCATTATAAATAAAAAAAAAACTGCACCCCCTCAAAGTATCTAAAATGACATTTAGTAAGTGTGTTAACCCTTTAGGTGTTTCACAGGAATAGCAGCAAAGTGAAGGAGAAAATTCAAAATCTTCATTTTTTACACTCTCATGTTCTTGTAGACCCAGTTTTTGCATTTTTACAAGTGGTAATAGGGGAAAAATCCCCCAAAATTTGTAACCCAATTTCTCTCGAGTAAGGAAATACCTCATGTGTATGTCAAGTGTTCAGCGGGCTCAGTAGAGGGCTCAGAAGGAAAGGAGCAACAATGGGATTTTGGAGAGTGAATTTTGCTGAAATGGTTTTTGGGAGGCATGTCGCATTTAGGAAGCGCCTGTGGTGCCAGAACAGCAAAAAATACCCACATGGCATACTATTTTGGAAACTACACCCCTTAAGGAATGTAACAAGGGGTACAGTAAGCCTTATCACCCCACAGGTGTTTGACAACTTTTTGTTAAAGTTGGATGTGTAAATGAGAATTTTTTTTTTTTTACAAAAATGCAGATTTTGCCTAAACTTTACATTTTTACAAAGGGTAATAGGAGAAAATTACCCCCAAAATTTGTAACCCAATTTCTTCTGAGTATAGAAATACCCCATGTGTGGACGTCAAGTGCTCTGCTGCTGAACTACAATGCTCAGAAGAGGAGGAGCGCCATTGAGCTTTTGGAAAGAGAATCAGTTTGCAATGGTAGTCAGAGGCCATGTGCGTTTACAAAGCCCCCCGTGGTGCCAGAACAGTGGACCCTCCCACATGTGACCCCATTTTGGAAACTACACCCCTCACAGAATTTAATAAGGGGTGCAGTGAGTATTTACACCCCACTGGCGTTTGACAGATCTTTGGAACAGTGGGATGTGCAAATTAAAAATTTTATTTTTCATTTTCACGGATCACTGTTCAAAAAACCTGTCAGATACCTGTGTGGCATAAATGCTCACTGCATCCTTTATTACATTACGTGAGGGGTGCAGTTTCCAAAATGGGGCCACATGTAGGGGGGTCCATTGTTCTGGCACTATGGGGGCTTTGTAAATACACGTGGCCTTCAATTTCGGACAAATTTTCTCTTCAAAATCCCAATGGCGCTCCTTCTCTTCTGAGCATTGTAGTTCGCCTGCAGAGCACTTTACATCCACATATGGGGTATTTTCTTACTCAGAAGAAATGGGGTTACAAATTTTGGGGGGCTTTTTTCCTATTTTCCCTTGTGAAAATGAAAAATTTAGGGTAACACCAGCATTTAGTGAAATTTTTTTTTTTTCTCATTTTCCCATCCAAATTTAATGAAAATTCTTCAAACACCTGTGGGGTGTTAAGGCTCACTATACCCCTTGTCACGTTCCATGAGGGGTGTAGTTTCCAAAATGGGGTCACATGTTGGTATTTATGTTTTTGCGTTTATATCAGCACCGCTGTAAAATCAGCCACCCCTGTGCAAATCGCCAATTTAGGCCTCAAATGTGCATGGTGCGTTCTCACTCCTGAGCCTTGTTGTATGCCCGAAGAGCATTTTACGCCCACATATGTGGTATTTCCGTACTCGGGAGAAATTGCGTTACAAATTTTGGGGGTCTTTTTTTTTTTTTTCCTTTTACTGCTTGTGAAAGTATGGGGCAACACCAGCATGTTAGTGTAAAAAGTTTTTTTTTTTTACACTAACAGGCTGGTGAAGCCCCCAACTTTTCCTTTTCATAAGGGGTAAAAGGAGAAAAAGCCCCCCAAAATTTGTAGTGCAATTTCTCCCGAGAATGGAAATACCCCATATGTGGCCCTAAACTGTTTCCTTGAAATACAACAGGGCTCCGAAGTGAGAGAGCTCCATGCGCATTTGAGGACTAAATTAGGAATTGTATAGGGGTGGACACAGGGGTATTCTATGCCAGTGATTCCCAAACAGGGTGCCTCCAGCTGTTGCTAAACTCCCAGCATGCCTGGACAGTCAGTGGCTGTCCAGAAATTCTGGGAGTTGTTGTTTTGCAACAGCTGGAGGCTCCATTTTTGAAACACTGCCGTATAATATGTTTTTCATTTTTATTGGGGGGGGGGGGGGGAGTATAAGGGGGGTGTATATGTAGTGTTTTACCCTTTATTACGTGTTAGTGCAGTGTAGTGTTTTTAGGGTACATGCGCACTGGCAGGTTACGGTGAGTTTCCCGCTAGGAGTTTGCGCTGCGGCGAAAAATCTGCCGCAGCCCAAACTTGAAGCAGGAAACTTACTGTAAACCTGCCCGTGTAAATGTACCCTGTACATTCACATGAGGGGGGGGGGGGGGCAAACCTCCAACTGTTTCAAAACTACAGCTCCCAGCATGTACTGACAGACCGTGCATGCTGGGAGTTGTACTTTTGCAACAGCTGGAGGCACACTGGTTGGAAAACCTTCAGTTAGGTTCTGTTACCTAACTCAGTATTTTCCAACCAGTGTGCCTCCAGCTGTTGCAAAACTCTAGGGAGATCTAGTTATGCAACAGCTGGAGGTACGCAACTACAACTCCCAGCATGCCGAGACAGCTGTTTGCTGTTTGGGCATGGTGGGATTTGCAGTTTGGCAACATCTGGAGGGCTACAGTTTATAGACCACTGCACAGCGATCTCCGATTGTGGCCCTCCAGATGTTGCAAAACTCCAAATCCCAGCATGCCAAGACAGCACACAGCTTGTTTGGGCATTCAAGGAGTTGTAGTTTTGCAAGATCTGGAGTGATACGGTTTAGAGACCACTGTATAGTGGTCTCAAACTGTAGCCCTCCAGTTGTTGCAAAACTACATATTGCAGCATGCCCAAACAGCTGTCTGGGCATGCTGGGATTGTAGTTTTGCAACATCTGGAGGGCTACTGGTTAGAGACCACTATAAAGTGGTCTTAGACTGTAGCCCTCCAGATGTTGCTAGGCAACTTATCGACTTCCGTAGGTTCCAGGGAGCTGTCCTCTTCTGCGGCACGACATCGCTGCCCGCCAATCACCGTCGCCCGCTGCCGTCGGATGGGTTAGTGGATCTTCGGCGCCCGGTTCCCCGTTCTGCCCCGCCTATTGTGGGGGGGCAGGACGCGGAAAACTAAAGTTAACCCCCCCGCCCCCGATCTGCTATTGGTTGTCGCTTCTGATGACCAATAGCAGGGATAGGAGGGGTTGCACCCCTGACACCTCACTCCTATCCTTCAGGGGGATTTTAGGTGTCTTAGACAACCGCGATCCCCCTTATACATCGGGTCACCATAGACCCGTATGTCCCAAATCAGCGCAAATCGCCAGTGTGAATTCACTTGCGATTTGTGCCGATCGCCGACATGGGGGGGGGGTGGTCTGATGAACCCCCCTGGGCATTTGCGCGCGGTGCCTGCTGATCGATATCAGCAGTCACTCCGGTCCGATCCCCGAAATTCCCACGGGCGTATGGCTACACCCTTCGTCCCCAACAGGCTAACCCCTTAAGGACCCAGCCAATTTTCACTGTAGGACCCGGCCATTTTTTGCACATCTGACCACTGTCACTTTAAGCATTAATAACTCTGGGATGCTTTTACCTTTCATTCTGATTCCGAGATTGTTTGTTTGTTTTTTCGTGACATATTCTACTTTATGTTAGTGGTAAAATTTTGTCGATACTTGCATCGTTTCCAAATTCCAAAATTTAATGAAAAAATTTAAAATTTAGCATTTTTTTAACTTTGAAGCTCTCTGCTTATAAGGAAAATGAATATTCCAAATAAATTATATATTGATTCACATATACAACATGTCTACTTTATGATTGCATCATAAAGTTGACATGTTTTTACTTTTGGAAGAGATCAGAGGGCTTCAAAGTTCAGCAGCAATTTTCCAATTTTTCACAACATTTTCAAAATCAAAATTTTTCAGGGACCAGTTCTGTTTTCAAGTGGATTTGAAGGACCTTCATATTAGAAATGCCCCACAAATGACCCCATTATAAAATCTGCACCCCTCAAAGTATTCAAAATGACATTCAAAAGGTTTGTTAACCCTTTAGGTGTTTCACAGGAATAGCAGCAAATTGAAGGAGAAAATTATAAATCTTTATTTTTTACACTGGCATGTTCATGTAGACCCAGTTTTTGAATTTTTACAAGGGGTAAAAGGAGAGAAATCTTCCTAAAATGTGTAACCCAATTTCTCTCGAGTAAGGAAATACCTCATATGTGTATTTCAAGTGTACGGCGGGCGCAGTAGAGGGCTCAGAAGGGAAGGAGCGACAATGGGATTTTGGAGAGTGAGTTTTTCTGAAATGGTTTTTGTGGGGCATGTCGCATTTAGGATGCCCCTATGGTGCCAGAACAGCAAAAAAAAAAAAAACACATGGCATACTATTTTGGAAACGAGACCCCTCAAGGCACGTAAAAAGGGGTCCAGTGAGCCTTAACACCCCACAGGTGCTTCACGACTTTTTGTTAAAGTTGGATGTGTAAATGATTTTTTTTTTTCCACTAAGATGCTAGTTTTCCCTAAAATTTCAAATTTTTACAAGGGATAATAGGACAAAATGTCCCCCAAAATTTGTAACCCCATCTCTTCTGAGTATGGAAATACCCCAAGTGTGAACGTCAAGTGCTCTGCTGGCGCACTACAATGCTCAGAAGAGAAGGAGTCACATTTGGCTTTTGAAAAGCGAATTTTGCTGAAAAGGTTTTTTGGAGGGCATGTCGCATTTAGGAAGCCCCTATGGTGCCAGAACAGCAAAAAAAAAAAAAAAAAACACATGTCATACTATTTTAGAAACTGCACCCCTCAAGGAACACAACAAGGGGTACAGTGAGCCTTAAAACCTCACAAGTGTTTGACGACTTTTTGCTAAAGTCGGATGTGTAAATGGAAAAAAAAATGTTTCACTAAAATGCTGGTTTTCCCCCACATTGTATATTTTTACAAGGGGTAATAGGAGAAAATGACCCCCAAAATGTGTAACCCCATTTCTTGGAGTATGGAAATACCCAGTGTGTGGACATCAAGTGATCTGCTGGCGCACTACAATGCTCAGAAGAGAAGGAGCACCATTGAGCTTTTGAAGACAGAATTTGGTTGGAATAGAAGTCGGGGGCCATGTGTGTTTACAAAGCCCCCCGTGGTGCCAGAACAGTGGACCCCCCCATGTGACCCCATTTTGGAAACTAGACCCCTCACAGAATTTAATAAGGGGTGCAGTGAGTATTTACACCCCACTGGTGTTTGACAGATCTTTGGAACAGTGGGCTGTGCAAATGAAAAATTACATTTTTCATTTTCACGGACCACTGTTCCAAAAATCTGTCAGACACCTGTGGGGCGTAAATGCTCACTGTACCCCTTATTACATTACGTGAGGGGTGTAGTTTCCAAAATAGGGTCACATGTGGGTATTTCTTTTTTTGCGTTTATGGCAGAACTGCTGTAAAATCAGCCACCCCTGTGCAAATCTCCAATTTAGGCTTCAAATGTACATGGTGCGCTCTCACTCCTGAGCCTTGTTGTACGCCCGCAGAGCATTTTATGCCCACATATGGGGTATTTCCGTACTAAGGAGAAATTGTGTTATAAATTTTGGGGGTCTTTTTTTCCTTTTTAACACTTGTGAAAATAAAAAGTAAACGACAACACCAGCATGTTAGTGTAAAATTTTTTATTTTTTTACACTGACAGGCTGGTGTAGCCCCCAACTTTTCCTTTTCATAAGGGGTAAAAGGAGAAAAAGCCCCCCAAAATTTGTAACGCAATTTCTCCCGAGTACAGAGATACCCCATATGTGGCCCTAAACTGTTTCCTTGAAATATGACAGGGCTCTGAAGTGAGAGAGTGCCATGCGCATTTGAGGACTAAATTAGGGATTGCATAGGGGTGGACATAGGGGTATTCTACGCCAGTGATTCCCAAACAGGGTGTCTCCAGCTGTTGCTAAACTCCCAGCATGCCTGGACATTCAGTGGCTGTCCAGAAATGCTGGGAGTTGCTGTTTGCAACAGCTGGAGGCTCCGTTTTGGAAACACTGCTGTACAATACGTTTTTCATTTTTATTGGGGGGGGGGGGCAGTGTAAGGGGGTGTTTATGTAGTGTTTTACCCTTTATTATGTGTTAGTGTAGTGCAGTGTTTTTAGGGTACATTCACACGGCGCAGGTTTACAGTGAGCTTCCCGCTAGAAATTTGCGCTGCGGTGAAAAATTTGCCGCAGCTCATACTTGAAGCAGGAAACTTACTGTAAACCCGCCCATGTCAATGTACCCTGTACGTTCACAGGGGGGGGGGGGGACAACCTCCAGCTGTTTCAAAACTACAACTCCCAGCATGTACTGACAGACCGTGCATGCTGGGAGTTGTACTTTTGCAACAGCTGGAGGCACACTGGTTGGAAAACCTTCAGTTAGGTTCTTTTACCTAACTCAGTATTTTCCATCCAGTGTGCCTCCAGCTGTTGCAAAACTACAACTCCCAGCATGTACTGATCGCCGAAGGGCATGCTGGGTGATCTAGTTATGCAACAGCTAGAGGTGCGCAACTACTTTTTCCAGCATGCCGAGACAGCTGTTTCGGCATGCTGGGATTTGTAGTTTTGCAACATCTGGAGGGCTACAGATAGAGACCACTGCACTGTGATCTCCAAACTGTGGACCTCCAGATGTTGCAAAACTAAAAATCCCAGCATGCGCAGACAGCAAACTGCTGTGTGGGCATGCTAGGAGTTGTAGTTTTGCAAGATCTAGAGTGCTACAGTATAGAGATCACTGTGCAGTGGTCTCTAAACTGTAGACCTCCAGCTGTTGCAAAACTGCAAATCCCAGCATGCCCAGCAGCTGTCTGGGCATGCTGGGAGTTGTAGTTTTGCATCATCTGGAGGGCTACAGTCTCAGACTGTAGCCCTCTAGATGTTGCTAGGCAACTTACCGGCTTCCGTCGGATCCAGGGAGCCGTCCTCTTCTGCAGCCCGCGCCGATCACCGCCGCCAATCCAGTCCTGCAGCTTCCACCGATGGGTAAGTGGATCTTCGGCGTTCGGTCCCCGTCGTTTCCCCGCCTATTGTGGGTGGGAAGAACGGGGAAAACGAAAGTAAACCCTCCGCCCCCGATCTCCTATTGGTGGTCGCGTCTAGACCACCAATAGCAGAGATAGGAGGGGTGGCACCTCTGCCACCTCACTCCTATCGCTACAGGGGGATCGTGGGTGTCTTAGACAACCGTGATACCCCTTATATTCCACGTCACTGGGTCACCATAGACCCGTATGACCCGGAATCGGCGCAAATCGCAAGTGTGAATTCACTTGGGATTTGCGCCGATCGCCGACATGGGGGGTCTGACCCCCCTGGGCACTTGCATGGGGTGCCTGCTGATCGACAGGTACGCCCTGGGTCCTTAAGACCCAGGTACAGAAGGCGTATCCATACGCCCTTGGTCCTGTACGGGTTAACCCCTTAAGGACCAAGGACGTACAGGTACGTCCTTGGTCCTGCTCTCGTGATATAACGCGGGGTTACACGGTAACCCCGCATCATATCACGGCGGGCCCGGCATCATAGTGAAGCCGGGACCCGCCGCTAATAGCGCGCAGCACCGATCGCGGCGCTCAGAGCTGAGCCGCGCGGCTAAAAGTGAAAGTAAAAGCTGCCGGTTAACTCAGTGGGCTGTTCGGGATAGCCGCGGCGAAATCGCGGCATTCCGAACAGCTTACAGGACAGCGGGTTGGCCGCTACCTGCCTCCTCCTGGTGTCCGATCGCCGAATGACTGCTCAGTGCCTGAGATCCAGGCATGAGCAGTCAAGCGGCAGAAACCTCGATCACTGGTTTCCTATGAGAAACCAGTGATCAATGTGAAAGATCAGTGTGTGCAGTGTTATAGGTCCCTATGGGAGCTATAACACTGCAAAAAAAAGTGAAAAAAAAAAGTGAATGAATATCATCTAACCCCTCCCCTATTAAAAGTTTGAATCACCCCCCTTTTCCCATAAACAAAAAAGTGTAAATAAAAATAAACATATATGGTATCACCGCGTGCGGAAATGTCCGATTTATAAAAATATATCGTTCTATAAACCGCTCGGTCAATGGCGTACGCGCAAAAAAATTCCAAATCCAAAATAGTGCATTTTTGGTCACTTTTTATATCATTTAAAAATCAATAAGTCCTATCAATGCAAAAATGGTACCGTTAAAAACTTCAGATCACGGCGCAAAAAATTAGCCCTCATACCACCCCATACACGGAAAAATAAAAAAGTTATAGGGGTCAGAAGATGGCAATTTTAAACGTATTAATTTTCCTGCATGTAGTTATGATTTTTTCCAGAAGTACGACAAAATCAAACCTAAATAAGTAGGGTATCATTTTAATCGTATGGACCTACAGAATAAAGATAAGGTGTCATTTTACCGAAAAATGTACTACGTAGAAACGGAAGCCCCCAAAAGTTACAAAACAGCATTTAAAAAAAAAAATTTTTGTTGCACAATGATTTTTTTTTTCCGTTTCACCGTAGATTTTTGGGCAAAATGACTGACGTCATTACAAAGTAGAATTGGTGGCGCAAAAAATAAGCCATCATATGGATTTTTAGGTGCAAAATTGAAAGAGTTATGATTTTTTAAAGGCAAGGAGCAAAAAACGAAAATGCAAAAACGGAAAAAACCCCGGTCCTTAAGGGTTTAAAGGGGTACTTCGGGGGGGAAACTTTTTTTTTTTTTATTTGTATTTTTTTTTAATCAACTGGTGCCAGGTTAAACAGATTTGTAAATTACTTCTATTAAAAAATCTTAATCCTTCCAGTACTTATTAGCTGCTGAATACTGCAGAAGAAATTATTTTCTTTATGGAACACAGAGCTTTCTGCTGACATCATGACCACAGTGCTCTCTGCTGACATCTCTGTCCATTTTAAGAACTGTCCAGAGTAGGAGAAAATCCCCATAGAAAACATATGCTGCTCTGGACAGTTCCTAAAATGGACAGATGTCAGCAGAGAGCACTGTGGTCATGATGTCAGCAGAGAGCTCTGTGTTCCATAAAGAAAAGAATTTACTCTGTAATATTCAGCAGCTAATACTAGAGATGAGCGAACTTACAGTAAATTCGATTCGTCACGAACTTCTCGGCTTGGCGGTTGCTGACTTTTCCTGCATAAATTTGTTCAGCTTTCCGGTGCTCCGGTGGGCTGGAAAAGGTGGATACATTCCTAGGAAAGAGTCTCCTAGGACTGTATCCACCTTTTCCAGCCCACCGGAGCACCGGAAAGCTGAACTAATTTATGCAGGAAAAGTCATCAACTGCCGAGCCGAGAAGTCCGTGACGAATCGAATTTACTGTAAGTTCGCTCATCTTTAGCTAATACGTACTGGAAGGATTAAGATTTCCGCCGGAGTACCCTTTTAACCCTTTAGGGACCGAGACCATTTTGACCCTAAGGATCAGAGCATTTTTTGCACATCTGATCACTGTCAGTTTAAGCATTAATAACTGTGGAATGCTTTTACCTTTCATTCTGATTCAGAGATTGTTTTTCCGTGACATATTCTACTTTAACACAGTCGTAAATTTTTGTCGTTATTTGCATCTTTTTTTGGTGCAAAGTGGAGGAGAAAAATCAAAATCTGCATATTTTTTTTTTACACTAACATGTTCTTGTAGACCCATATTGTTTATTTTTACAAGGGGTAAAAGGAGAAAAAGCCCCACAATATGTGTAACCCAATTTCTTTTGAGTAAAGAAATACCTCATATGTGGATGTAAAGTGTTTTGTGGGTGCACTAGAGGGCTCAGAAGAGAAGGAGAGACAGTGGGATTTTAAAGAGCAAATTTTGCTGAAATGGTTTTTGGGGGGCCTGTCGCATTTAGGAAGCCCCCATGGTGCCAGAACAGCAAAAAACACCCCACATGGCATACTATTTGGAAAACTACACCCCTCAAGGAACGTAACAAGGGGTACAGTGAACATTTACACCCCACTGGCATTTGACAGATCTTTGTAACAGTGGGCTGTCCAAATTAAAAATTACATTCTTTATTTTCACGGACCACTGTTCCAAAAATCTGTCAGACACCTGTGGGGTGTAAATGTTCACTGTACCCCTTGTTATGTTCCGTGAGGGGGGTAGTTTCCGAAATGGGGTCACATGTGGGTTTTTTTGCGTTTATGTCAGAACCGCTGTAACCAGCAGCCACCCCTGTGCAAATCACCAATTTAGGCCTCAAATGTACATAGTGCGCTCTCACTCCTGAGCCATGTTGTGGGCCCGCTGAGCATTTTACGCCCACATATGGGGGATTTCCGTACTTGGGAGAAATTTGTGCTACAAATTTTGGGGGTCTTTTTTCCTTTTACCTCTTATAAAAATGAAAAGTATGGGGCAACACCAGCATGTTGGTATAAAAAAAAAAAATAATTTACACTAACATTCAGGTGTAGACCCCAACTTTTACATTTTCATAAGGGGTAAAAGGAGAAAAGGCCACCAAAGATTTGTAGCGCAATTTCTTCCGAGTACGGAGATACCCCATATGTGGCCCTAAACTGTTGCCTTGAAATACGACAGGGCTCTGAAGTGAGAGAGCGCCATGCGCATTTGAGGACTAAATTAGAGATTTTCATAGGGGTGGACCCGGATGCAAGTGTTAGGCTAGGTTCAGACTACGGAATCTCCGGGCAGAAAATATCCGCCCGGAGATTCCGAGTTCCGCCTGCGCCGACTGAATTAGTCGGCGCTAGGATTGCGCGGACACTGCAGTCTCCTATAGACTGCTATGTGTTCCGCTCGGATTTCCGCCTGAAGAAAGAGCAACCCCTTTCTTTAGGTGGAAATTTCTAAGCGGATTTTCCGCTTCACATATTCCGAAGTGTGAATTTGTGAACGGAAAACCATTCACTACACTAGACATTTTAGCAAGCGGAATTTCTGACGGAAATTTTACGTCTGAATTTCTGTCAGAAATTCCGTAGTCTGAACCTAGCCTTACACTTGCCTCCGCCACCAAAAATACTGTACGTCAGTTTTCCCCAAACACTGTGCCTCCAGCTGTTGCAAAACTCCCCATTGTGCTGCTGAGGAGACTAAGGGAAAACAAATTAACTTACTAAATTTAGTCATGTATTTGCAGCCTCCGAATAGGGGACACTGCCAATAGTGGATGCGGACACACCCAATAGGAGACAAAACAGTCCCAATAGGGGACAACCAGGCTTAATCGCTGGCCCTACCTTGTACACAGGGTCACCATCAGGGGGTACAGCCAATACTCAAATAAGGGGCCCAGGAGTTGTAGTTTAGCAACAGCTGGAGGCACCCTGATCCTAAACTTCAACTTGCATGATGGGAGCAAAACTACAACTCCCAGCATGCCCTTAAAGTGAGGACTCGCTGGGAGTTGTGGTTTTGCAACAACTGCATGCACAGGTGTAAAAATGCCACCTGCCTGCTGTTGCAAGACTACAACTCCCAGCATGGCCCATTGTAAGGGCATTCTGGGAGTTGTAGTTTTGCAAAAGCTGGAGGCACCCAGGTGTAAAAATGCCACCCGCCGCTGTTGTAAGACAACAGCTCCCAGCATGTCCTTACAGTGAGGGCATGCAGGGAGTTGTAGTTTTGCAACAGCTGGAGGCACCGAGGTGTAAAAATGCCACCCGTTGATATTGAAAGATTACAACTCCCAGCATACCTTTACAGGACATGCGGGGAGTTGTAGTTTTACACCATCTGAAGGCACCAGATGTAAAAATGCCACCCACCCGCTGTTGAAAGACTACAACTCCCAGCATGCCCTTACAGTGAGGACAAGCTGGGAGTTGTAGGTTTGCAACAGTTGGAGGCACCAGATGTAAAAATGCAACCCGCCCATTGTTGCAAGACTACATCTCCCAGCATGCCCTTACAATGAGGACATGCTGGGTGTTGTAGTTTTGTCACCATTAGCCCTGCTTGGGTGAGGCCTACTTTTATTCACTCACCACTCCAGGGCAGAACCGAACCAGCAGCAGGGATCATCAGTTTCACGATGGGCCGGCGGCCCATCCTTATTACAAGGAGATTCCCTATGAGGCAGATTTATCAAAACTTGTGTAGAGAAAGAGTGATTCAGTTGCCCGTAGCAACCATTCAGATTTTTCATTTTTCACAGGCCTCTTTAAAAATGAAAGAAACAAAGAGGCCTGTGAAAAATGAAAGAAATCTGATTGGTTGCTAGGGGCAACTGCTTCATTCTTTCCCTGCATAGGTTTTGATAAATCTCCCCCTATATGTTTATTCACCATTTATTTCTGTTCAGCACTGAAAGGGTGTTTGTGATTCCAGCTCTGGAGGAGGCGTGGCCAGCTAATTAAGGATCCTTAAATACAGCTGCTTCAGTGCAGTTCAAGCTCCATGCATGAGTGAGGACAGCTGTGCAGCAGACTTTTGGAGGGAAACTGTGACCATAGTAAGTAAGGAAGCTTGTGGTAGAATTGTGTGGAGGGCTCTTTAAGAACATGTTTCCTATGCTTTACTGATCCTCCATGTGGGATCTGTGATCTCCAGGTGTTACTGTGCAAGTTGGATCTATTAGAAATACCAGCAATGCAAAGGCCGGTATTCATCCAACCAGAGCGCCTCCAGCTGTTGTAGCTTTGCAACAGCTGGAGGCACCCCTGGCTGGGAAACACTGACCTATACTAAAGTGCAACATGCTGGGAGTTGTAGTTTTTATATGGGGCAGCTGCTGAGCTATAGGCTGTATCAGGGCATGCTGGGAGTTGTAGTTAGTAACTAATTGCAACTCCCAAAGTTAAAGTTGCATCAAAACAATAAAAAAAAATGTACTGTCAAACTACAGATTGGGGTGCAAAAAATGATCCCCCATAAACAATGGTGTCACTAAGGAGGACCCCCCCGCCACCTTAAGAGGAGATCCAGCCTGTGCTCCCTTAACAAGCGGGTGTAGAGTATGGGGAGGAATCTGCAGCCACTGGGAGACCATAGACCTACCTGCCTTCAATATGGTGAAAATGTACATGTATATAGTGAGTGTGTATGATGTGTGTGTGTGTGTGTATATACTGAACCCAGTGTATATGTGTTATGTATAGTGAGAGTGTGTATGTATGTGTGTGTATATATATATATATATATATATATATATATATATATATATATATATATATATATATATATATATATATATATGTAATGTGCGAGGAGTCCATGTGTATGGTGAGTGTGTGGGTATGTAATGTGCGAGGTGTCCATGTGTATGGTGAGTGTGTGGGTATGTAATGTGCGAGGTGTCCATGTGTATGGTGAGTGTGTGGGTATGTAATGTGCGAGGTGTCCATGTGTATGGTGAGTGTGTGGGTATGTAATGTGCGAGGTGTCCATGTGTATGGTGAGTGTGTGGGTATGTAATGTGCGAGGTGTCCATGTGTATGGTGAGTGTGTGTAATGTGTATGTGTGTATGTATATATATATATATATATGCAGATAAGGTCAGGCTGCTCACCACTCTCGCGTTTGCTGCACTATCTCGTGCTACGGACACCGGTACCGCTCCCGGCTTAGTAGAAATCACACAGAAAAGAAAACGTCCGGCACTCGGGAGGATGCAGGTAAAACTTGTCAATGGCTTTATTCACACGCTTAGGCAGGACACAATCTATTGTGTCCTGCCTAAGCATGTGAATAAAGCCATTGACAAGTTTTACCTGCATCCTCCCGAGTGCCGGACGTTTTCTTTTCTGTGTGATATATATATATATATATATATATATATTAGTGCGAGGTGTCCATGTATAAAACAAAAGTTGGATTCAAAATGGCCGACATGGTCACCACCCATCTTGAAAAGTCTCCCCCCCAATCACATATACTAATGTGCCACAAACAGGAAGTTATCACCAACTATTCCCATTTTATTAAGGTGTATCCATATAAATGGCCCACCCTGTATATATAATGTGCGAGGTGTCCATGTATATAGTGAGTGTGTATATATAATGTGCGAGGTGTCCATGTATATAGTGAGTGTGTATATATAATGTGCGAGGTGTCCATGTATATAGTGAGTGTGTATATATAATGTGCGAGGTGTGTATGTATTATGTGGGAGGTGTCCGTGTGTGTTTTATATAATGTATGTGTGTATATGTAATGTGCGATGTGTATACTGGGGGACACATTTATCATTAGGTGTCTATTGTAGAAACAGATCTACCTCTTTGTCTAATTTACACTCAATTTGCGCAAATATCGAAACGTCCACCCCCCCCCGCCTCGACCATGCACTCCTTCTCCACCTCACACTTTACAGAGCTGTGATATTTTTCCGCGTTGCACTGCTCACATAGCTAGAAGTGCTGGAGCAGCAGTGTGTGCGCCAAACAAAAGTTTTGCAAAAGCTGGAGACACCCTGGTTGGTAAACACTGTGTTCATGTACCAGAGCTGAGTGTGTGATCATGTTACATGTAGCAGAAATTAGTGTGCGGCATGTGTATGGAGCAGAGCTGAATGTGTTATTGTGTAAGCATGACCATGCACACACTCAACTCTGCGTCATACACATGACCACTCGCTCAGCTCTACTGCATACACATTACCCAATACAAGGGGCCTAATACATCACACTGCTGCTCAGCCAATCACCAGCTGAGGGACATCATTTTGGTCACCAATTGGCTGATCACAGTGTAACTTGTCAGACCCCAGAAGCAGAAAGACAGGGGCTGGAGGACAGGAGAGCTATATTGGCAGCATCTGGACAGCTGCAAAAGGCAAGTTAAAGGGGTACTCCAGTGGAAACCAATTTATTTTTTCTTATTTTTTTTTATTTTTATTAGCTGGTACCAGAAAGTCTTACAGATTTGTAAATGACTTCTATTTAAAAATCTTAATCCTTCCAGTACTTATCAACGGCTGTATGCTCTGCGGAAAGTTTTTTCTTTTTTAATTTATTTTCTGTCTGACCACAGTGCTGACACCTCTGACCATGTTAGGAACTGTTCAGAGCAGAAGAAATGTCCCCATAGTAAACCTCTCCTGCTCTGGACAATTCCTGACATGGACAGAGGTGTCGTCAGAGAGCACTATGGCCAGACAGAAAATAAATTCAAAAAGAAAAGCACTTCCTGTGGAGCATACAGCTGCTAAGTACTGGAAGGATTAAGATTTTCTGGCAGCAATCCGGGCATATGGGGCTCTCATAGAATGAAAGCTCGGTTCTTATTTGAAAAAGACAGTTTTACCATTAGACAGTTTTTGATTACTTCAAGCATATGGTTTTGGTCAGTAACACGAGTTCCACCAAAAAAGTGGAAATTGTTCCATTATAGTTTATTGTGGTGGTTCACTTGGCATAAAATACTAACCAAATGGGGCTCAAAAACTAACCAAAATACTGCATGTGAACCTAGCCTAAGAACGAGAAGTCTCAGTATGCTCTGACACCACTGTTTTTTTTTTTTTGCCAGTTACCAGATGTCTGCCCCAACCGGGAGGAGCTGCTATTGGAAAGTTAAGTATCTAGATTTATCACTTCTGCCATGTCATTGTTGTATAACACTCTATCTTTATACTTCATCCAGAAGGTGTTCATTATATACCTTGTCTGTTTTTGTGATAACCGTTATGGTCAGCCCCATCTCTAGTACCGGCAGGTTAGATAGTGGCTATCTATGCATGACTTGTTCCATTGCTAACTTGGGGGAGTTATCAATGTGGCACCATGTGTAGATAGCCATAATAACTAGTTAAACCTAAAGAATCAGTTAGTGAAACTGTAGATTAGTCACCTATTGTAATAAATCTTTTCAAAATGGCAATTTACCATATAATTCTATGGTGAATGTCAGCCCCATCTCTAGTACTAGCAGGTTAGATAGTAGCTACCTATGCATGACTTGTTGCATTGCTAACTTGGGGGAGTTATCAATGTGGCACCATGTGTGGATAGCCATAATAACTAGTTAACCCTAAATAATCCAGTTATTTCTGTTATTGTAATATACTATTCAGCATCAGTAGAACAATAGTCAGTGCCTACTAAATGAAGGTAGGAATTAATTAGGAAAGTCCTAGCTGTAAGTATGGCTGATACCTTGACTGAGGATTTGCAGCCACTATCATTGTTTGTTTTTTTACATGCAGCTTTTTTATCTTTTGTTCGTCTTTGTTGTTGTTTTTCAAGTTGCTTCATTTTCTAACAGATTTTGTGTCTTTCCCACAAGTATCTAGGTAGGTTTTTTTTTTTTTTTTAGAATTCTTTTCCTGTAGAGCAAGAATATTTGATGCTGCCTGCTAGCCCTGGACACCAATACCCAAGAAAGAGTGAGACGACCATCTGCCCAGACTGGAAGGAGCTACGATGAGATGGTAAGGCCTATGCCATTGACTTGATCTAATAGCCTGTGTCTTTGTGCTTCATCCAGAAGCTGTTCTATTGTGTAAGACAACCCACACTGTCAGACCAATAAGTTATTAACTTTGACCTATGTCATATTCTTGTTCTAGAAGTATCTATCAGTTTGCTTTCTCCAGGTATTCCTTATCTTCCCTGGCTGGAATTGTGGACCTACACGTAAGTAAATAAAAGCATGTCTGTTCTTGTCAAAATGTGTTATATTTAGGGGGTAATTTGTTTAATGACTGTCTCTTGCCTTTGCCAGTCGCCGCCTACCGTGGCAGTCTTTGCCAAATTTGGCAATTTACCATATAATTCTATGGTGAATGTCAGCCACATTCCTAGTACCTGCAGGTTAGATAGTAGCTACCTATGCATGACTTGTTGCATTGCTAACATGGGGGAGTTATCAATGTGGCACCATGTGTAGATAGCCATAATAACTAGTTAACCCTCAGTTATTTCTGTTATTGTAACATACTATTCAGCATCAGTAGAACAATAGTCAGTGCCTATTAAATGAAGGTAGGAATTAATTAGGAAAGTCCTAGCTGTAAGTATGGCTGATACCTTGACTGAGGATTTGCAGCCACTATCATTGTTTTTAACATGCTGCTTTTTTATCTTTTGTTCGTCTCTTTGTTGTTGTTTTTTCAAGTTGCTTCATTTTCTAACAGATTTTGTGTCTTTCCCACAAGTATCTAGGTAGGTTTTTTTTTTTTTAGAATTCTTTTCCTGTAGAGCAAGAATATTTGATGCTGCCTGCTAGCCCTGGACACTAATACCCAAGAAAGAGTGAGACGCCCATCTGCCCAGACTGGGAGGAGCTGCGTTAAAACGGTAAGATCTTTCCTATATGGTTTATGCCATAGGCTTGTTCTAATAACCTGTGTCTTTGTACCTAATTTATTCATTTATTTATCCTAATCCATTTTGCACTGTGCTATATACCCTTAAAGGAGCCCTGTAGTGTTACACTTATCCCCTATCCACAGTATAGGGCATAAGTGTCTGATTGTGGGGGGCTTCGACCACTGGGACCCCCACACAATGTCCTGTACGGGGACCCGGCGTTACTGTGGCTCTGCGCAGCTAATGCACATGTCTCTGACCTCACTGAGGTAGTCACGCCTTCTCCATACTGCATCTCCGCCTCTCCCATAGAGATACATGGAGGGGGCGTGTACGCTGTGGCAGGCCTCCTGCACGAGAGGGCCGCTGCAGAGCCGGGGCCCCATACATGAGCTTGTGGGTGGTCCAGCGTTTGGACTGCCGGAATGAGACACTTATCCCCTATACTGCAGATAGGGGAGAAGTGTCTAACACTGCAGATCTCCTTCTTTTTTTCTTTTTTCTTTTTTTTAATTAACATTTAAAAGTTGCTTCATTTTCTAACAGCTTTTGTGTCTTTCCCACAAGTATCTAGGTACGTTTTTATTTTTATTTATTTTATTTATTTTTTTAAATTATTTTCCTGTAGAGCAAGAATATTTGATGCTGCCTGCTAGCCCTGGACACAAATACCCAAGAAAGAGTGAGACGACCATCTGCCCAGACTGGAAGGAGCTACGATGAGACGGTAAGGCCTATGCCATTGACTTGATCTAATAGCCTGTGTCTTTGTGCTTCATCCAGAAGCTGTTCTATTGTGAAAGACAACCCACACCTGGGAGGAGCTGCTGTCAGACCAATAAGTTACTAACTTTGACCTATGTCATATTCTTGTTCTAGAGGTATCTATCAGTTTGCTTTCTCCAGGTATTCCTTATCTTCCCTGGCTGGAATTGTGGACCTACACGTAAGTAAATAAAAGCATGTCTGTTCTTGTCAAAATGTGTTATATTTAGGGGGTAATTTGTTTAATGACTGTCTCTTGCCTTTGCCAGTCGCCGCCTACCGTGGCAGTCTTTGCCAAATTTGGCAATTTACCATATAATTCTATGGTGAATGTCAGCCACATTCCTAGTACCTGCAGGTTAGATAGTAGCTACCTATGCATGACTTGTTGCATTGCTAACATGGGGGAGTTATCAATGTGGCACCATGTGTAGATAGCCATAATAACTAGTTAACCCTCAGTTATTTCTGTTATTGTAACATACTATTCAGCATCAGTAGAACAATAGTCAGTGCCTACTAAATGAAGGTAGGAATTAATTAGGAAAGTCCTAGCTGTAAGTATGGCTGATACCTTGACTGAGGATTTGCAGCCACTATCGTTGTTTTTAACATGCTGCTTTTTAATCTTTTGTGTTTGTTCGGCTCTTTGTTTTTCAAGTTGCTTCATTTTCTAACAGATTTTGTCTTTCTCACAAGTATCTAGGTAGTTTTTTTTTTTTTTTTTTTTTTTTTTTTTTTTTTTTTTTTTTTAATTCTTTTCCTGTAGAGCAAGAATATTTGATGCTTGATGCTGCCTGCTAGCCCTGGACACCAATACCCAAGAAAGAGTGAGACGCCCATCTGCCCAGACTGGAAGGAGCTACGGTGAGACGGTAAGACCTTTGCCATTGACTTGTTCTAATAGCCTGTGTCTTCATATTTCTGTTCTATTGTGTAAGACAACCCACACCTGGGAGGAGCTGCTGTCAGACCAATAAGTTACTAACTTTGACCTATCAGTTTGCTTTCTCCAGGTGTTGCTTATCTTCCCTGGCTGGAATTGTGGACCTACAAGTAAGTAATTGAAATCATGTCTGTTTTTTCAAAATGTGTTCTATTTAGGGGGTAACTTGTTTAATTGCATAATTAAATGACTTTCTGTCTCTTGCCTTTGCCAGTTGCTGCCTACCGTGGCAGTCTTTATCAAATTTGGCAATTTACCATATAATTCTATGGTGAATGTCAGCCCCATTCCTAGTACCAGCTGGTTAGGTAGTAGCTACCTATGCATGACTTGTTGCATTGCTAACTTGGGGGAGTTATCAATGTGGCACCATGTGTCGATAGCCTTAGTAACTAGTTAAACTTAAAGAAACAGTTATTTCTGTTATCGTCATATACTATTCAGCATCAGTAGAACAAATAGTCAGTGCCTACTAAATGAAGGTAAGAATGCATTAGGAAAGTCCTAGCTGTAAGTATGGCTGATACCTCGACTGAGGATTTGCAGCCACTATCATTGTTGTTTTTAACATGCAGCTTTTTTATCTTTTGTGTTTGTTCTGCTCTTCATTATTGCTTCATTTTCTAACAGCTTTTGTCTTTCTCACAAGTATCTAGGTAGGTTTTTTTTAGAATTCTTTTCCTGTAGAGCAAGAATATTTGATGCTGCCTGCTAGCCCTGGACACTGATACCCAAGAAAGAGTGAGATGAGCATCTTACCAGACTGGAAGGAGCTACGATGAGACGGTAAGACCTATGCCATTGACTTGTTCTAATAGCCTGTGTCTTCATATTTCTGTTCTATTGTGTAAGACAACCCACACCTGGGAGGAGCTGCTGTCAGACCAATAAGTTACTAACTTTGACCTATCAGTTTGCTTTCTCCAGGTGTTGCTTATCTTCCCTGGCTGGAATTGTGGACCTACACGTAAGTAATTGAAATCATGTCTGTTTTTTCAAAATGTGTTCTATTTAGGGGGTAACTTGTTTAATTGCATAATTAAATGACTTTCTGTCTCTTGCCTTTGCCAGTTGCTGCCTACCGTGGCAGTCTTTATCAAATTTGGCAATTTACCATATAATTCTATGGTGAATGTCAGCCCCATTCCTAGTACCAGCTGGTTAGGTAGTAGCTACCTATGCATGACTTGTTGCATTGCTAACTTGGGGGAGTTATCAATGTGGCACCATGTGTCGATAGCCTTAGTAACTAGTTAAACTTAAAGAAACAGTTATTTCTGTTATCGTCATATACTATTCAGCATCAGTAGAACAAATAGTCAGTGCCTACTAAATGAAGGTAAGAATGTATTAGGAAAGTCCTAGCTGTAAGTATGGCTGATACCTCGACTGAGGATTTGCAGCCACTATCATTGTTGTTTTTAACATGCAGCTTTTTTATCTTTTGTGTTTGTTCTGCTCTTCATTATTGCTTCATTTTCTAACAGCTTTTGTCTTTCTCACAAGTATCTAGGTAGGTTTTTTTTAGAATTCTTTTCCTGTAGAGCAAGAATATTTGATGCTGTCTGCTAGCCCTGGACACTGATACCCAAGAAAGAGTGAGATGAGCATCTTACCAGACTGGAAGGAGCTACGATGAGACGGTAAGGCCTATGCCATTGACTTGTTCTAATAGCCTGTGTCTTTGTGCTTCCTCCAGAAGCTGTTCTATTGTGTAAGACAACAAACACCTGGGAGGTGCTGCTGTCAGACCAATCAGTTACTAACTTTGACCTATGTCATATTCTTGTTCTAGAAGTATCTATCAGTTTGCTTTCTCCAGGTGTTACTTATCTTCCCTGGCTGGAATTATGGACCTACACGTAAGTAAATGAAATCATGTCTGTTCTTGTCTAAATGTGTTATATTTAGGGGGTAATTTGTTTAATTACATAATTAAATGACTTTTTGTCTCTTGCCTTTTTCCATTCGCTGCCTTCTCTGGCCGTCTTTGCCAGTCGCTGCCTTCTCTGGCCGTCTTTGCCAGTCGCTGCCTTCTCTGGCCGTCTTTGCCAGTCGCTGCCTTCTCTGGCCTTCGTTGCCAGTCGCTGCCTTCTCTGGCCTTCGTTGCCAGTCGCCGCCTTCTCTGGCCTTCGTTGCCAGTCGCCGCCTTCTCTGGCCTTCGTTGCCAGTCGCCGCCTTCTCTGGCCTTCGTTGCCAGTCGCCGCCTTCTCTGGCCTTCGTTGCCAGTCGCCGCCTTCTCTGGCCTTCGTTGCCAGTCGCCGCATTCCCTGGCCTTTGTTGCCAGTCTGCCCCGCCTTCCCTGGCCTTTGTTGCCAGTCTGCCCCGCCTTCCCTGGCTTTTGTTGCCAGTCACCGCATTTCCTGTTCCTCATTGCCAAAAATAATAAAAAAAAGCAGCTGCAACATAGTCTAATTAACAAATAGTCTAATAAAAAAAGCCCAAGAGAGGCATATCTTTAGTGTAGGGTCCGTCCCAATGAGGTCACCTTACCGTGGTGGGACGGTACACACTATTTGGCCAAATATTATGCTAAGAACCTCTCTAGCAGTGTTGAATACATATATTTTAGAGTAAAGGGTATACTGCTGTATTTCTTTCTATTTGGGGGGAATAACAGATGGCTGTAGCCGCTATTTTACCATGAGCAGCTGGCACATAGTCTGACCACAGCTGCCGTCAGCCCTTGACTGCTGAGAAAAAAAGAGGGATTTCAATTGTATAGGGTCTGTCCCCATGAGGTCACCTTTCCATGGTGGGATGGCATTATTTGGCCAAATGGTATGCTAAGAACCTCTTCTGTTTGCAAATAAAGGCTGTGCAGTTCACGGTTATACCTTAAGCAGCTGCAACATAGTCTAATAACCACAAATCCCATCAGTTCTTGGCAGTGGTCAAAAAAATAAATAAAAATGGGGTGGTTACTTTAAAATGAGAAAATCCATAGCAATGCAAAGCTATTAGCTTGTCACTTGAAGGCATAATTGTTCATATCACCCACCCCCACATTATGGATCCAATTTTTTGTGTTGGTAGTTCAGTGGTAGTTAAGATTTAGTCTAGGCAAACCATGTCTTACCTTTTGCGTAATTTTGGTTACTTGTTAAGCTATTGGTTCTTAGGATTGGAAACTTGCAGTATATTGATGGTCACTACAATAACTAAATATTTTTTTCCTTTTTGTAGATTTGGCAAGTTCATTCTACTACATGGTGTAGTAGTAGACCATGGCAAGAACCTTAAACTTACTACCTTACCAGTCATTGAATCTACATAAGACAAGACAAGACATGACATGACATCTAGCAAAAATAGTATGGTAGGTCAGGTTTTCAGCTTCTCACACAGAATGGCAGTACAAAGCGATCTGCTTGTCACTTGAAGGCATAACTGTCCATAAGCCCCCCATTGTGGATCCAAACCTTTTTGTGCTGGTGGATCAGTGGAAGACTGCTATTTAGGCTAGTTTTTCTTTGGTAGGAGTTTAGTTCTAAGATAGATTTAAGAGGTGCAGTATGTTATCAGGGTAACTATTTTAGCAGGAAGATGTTAATTGATTGATTGATATTTCACAGTACATCTTGTAAATTTTTGTGCTTCTTGTAGGTATGAGTTTATTCTACTACCCGGTATAGAAGACCATGTAATGAACATTCAACAACTTCCTACCTTACCATACTCAGCTCCAGACATGCTATTAGCAGAAGTCTTGACATCTTGCCAAAATCATATGGTAAGTCCTTAGGTTTTCATTTTGACTTCTTATACCCCAGTACTGTAGTATAAAGCTTTTAGCTTGTCACATGAAGTTAACTGTTAACCCCTTAAGGATCACAGGTTTTTCAGTTTTTGCACTTTAGTTTTTTCCTCCTCAGCTTTTTTAAAAATCATAACCCTTTCAATTTTGGACCTAAAAATCCATATGATGGCTTATTTTTTTGCAGTGACATCAGTCATTTTACCCAAAAATCTACGGCAAAACGGAAAAAAAATCATTGTGCGACGAAATTGAAGAAAAAAGCCATTTTGTAACTTTAGGGGGCTTCCGTTTCTATGCAGTACATTTTTCGGTAAAATGACACCTTATCATTATTCTGTAGGTCCATATGGTTAAAATGATACCCTACTTATATAGGTTTGATTTTGTTGTACTTCTGTAAAAAATCGTGAAAAATGTATACGTTTAAAATTGTCATCTTCTGACCCCTATAACTTTTATTTTTCCGCATATGGGGCAGTATGAGGGCTCATTTTTTGCACTGTGATCTGAAGTTTTTAGCGGTACCATTTTTGTATTGATCGGACTGTTTGATCGCTTATTATAAAAAAAAAAAATTTCATGAGATAAAAAGCGACCAAAAATACGTTCTTTTGGACTTTGGAATTTTTTTGCAAGTACGCCATTGACCGTGCGGTTTAATTAATGACATATTTTTATAATTCGGACATTTATGCATGCGGCGATACCACATATGTTTAGATTTATTTTTATTTATGTGTTTTTTTTTTTTTTTTTTTTTTTTTTTTTTTTAATGGGAAAAGGGGGGTCATTTGAACTTTTATTAACCCCTTAAGGACCAGGCCATTTTACACCTTAGGACCAGAGCGTTTTTTGAACATCTGACCACTGTCACTTTAAACATTAATAACTCTGGAATGCTTTTAGTTATCATTCTGATTCAGAGACTGTTTTTTCGGGACCTATTCTACTTTAACATAGTGGTAAATTTTTGTGGTAACTTGCATCCTTTCTTGGTGAAAAATCCCAAAATTTTATGAAGAAAATGAAAATTTGGCATTTTTCTAACTTTGCAGCTCTCTGCTTGTAAGGAAAATGGATATTCCAAATAAAAAAAATTATTCACATTTCCAATATGTCTACTTTATGTTTGTATCATAAAATTGACGTGTTTTTACTTTTGGAAGACACCAGAGGGCTTCAAAGTTCAGCAGCAATTTTCCAATTTTTCAGGGACCAGTTCAGGTTTGAAGTGGATTTGAAGGGTCTTCATATTAGAAATACCCCATAAATGACCCCATTATAAAAACTACACCCCACAAAGTATTCAAAATAACATTCAGTAAGTGTTTTCACCCTTTAGGTGTTTCACAGGAATAGCAGCAAAGTGAAGGAGAAAATTCACAATCTTCATTTTTTACACTCATGTTCTTGTAGACACAATTTTTGAATTTTTACAAGGGGTGAAAGGAGAAAATTTATACTTGTATTTGTTGCCCAATTTCTCTCGAGTAAGCACATACCTCACATGTCTATTTAAAGTGTTCGGCGGGCTCAGAAGCGAAGGAGCGACAAAGGGATTTTGGAAAGTACCTTTTTCTGAAATGGTTTTTGGGGGGCATGTTGCATTTAGGAAGCCCCTATGGTGCCAGAACAGCAAAAAAACACCTGGCATACCATTTTGGAAACTAGACCCCTTGAGGAACATAACAAGGAATTAAGTGAGCCTTAATACCCCACATGTGTTTCACGACTTTTGCATATGTAAAAAAAATAAAAAATTTCACAAAAAATGTTTCCCCCTCAAATTTCACATTTTTGCAAGGGTTAATAGCAGAAAATCTCTGCGTGGCAAGGACCGGAAAACGCCAGGGCGTAAGTTTATGCCCTTGGTCCTTAAGTACCAGGGCGCAAGGCGTAACATTACACCCTTGGTCCTTAAGGGGTTAAGGAAGGGGTTAAATCACATTTATTAACTTTTTTTTTTTTTTTTTACACTTTTTTTTTTTTGCAGTGTTATAGCTCCCATAGGGACCTATAACACGGCACACACTGATTGCCAGCACTGTTCACTGCAAAGCCATAGCTTTGCAATGATCAGCGTTATCAGCGGTCGATTGCTCAAGCTTACATCTCGGGCCTGGAGCGATAAATTGATGAGGGGACACGCCGGAGGCAGGTAAGAGGACCTCCGCTCGTGTCCTAGCTGATCGGGACACTGCATTTTCACTGCGGTGGTCCTGAGCAGCCGGGCAGCTTTCACTTTCATTTTAGACGCGGCGTTCAACTTTGAATGCTGTGTCTAAAGGGTTAATAGCGTGCGGCACCGCGACCGCTGCCGCATGCTGTTAGCCCCAGGTCCCGGCATCAGATACAATCCTGATCACGGCAACTACGGTGTTGACAGGGGGAGGGTGCTCCCCCTGTTCACAAACGGTGGTGCCGCAATACTATCGCTGGTCGGCATTGGTTGCTATGGCAGCAGGTAGCATGTGTCGCAAAAATGATACCAATAAAAAGTACAGATTGTCCCACAAAAAATAAGCCCTCACACAATGGCGGAAAAGAATTTTGCTCAGAAAAGGAAAGAACATAAAAAGCTATATAAAATTGGTATCGCCACAATCGTACCGACCCCCAGAATAAATATAACATCACTTTTACACACAGTGAACACCATAAAAATATTTTTTTTAAACGCCAGGAATTTTAATTTTTCACAATATTTTGGAGTTTTTCCACAAAAAATGCTGCATGTGGTAACAAAAATGCACCACTTAAGTAAAATATGTCACAAAAAACTATTTCAGAATTGCTCCGCTCAGAAAAAGCGTTCTAAAGTTATTACCCTTTTAAGAGAAACATGTCAAATTAAAAAAAAAACTGGTCATTAAGGTGTAAAATGGGTCCATCCTAAAAGAAAAACTGTCGCTCTTAGTGCGGGGGAAGCTGATCTTTCTTCTTGACATGCAAATTCACTGCTAACTGGCAAGGGCGGCTTTACTGCCTTCATCTGGCACTGTGATGTAACCACCGCCCGGCTTATGAATATTAATGTTCTCCCTCATCATCTACCTCTTCTTCCCGCTGATTTCAGGACTCCACTGCGCATGTGCTGGCTTCCTATCTACACCCGGAAGCCTCTTCAGCGCAGTCGAGTCCTGAAATCAGCGGGGAGGAGAGGGAGATGATGAGGGAGAACATGAATATTCATAAGCCCCGGGTGGTGCTGTGGGCCAGGCAGCAGTTGTACCACAGTGCCAGATGAAGGCAGTAACCCTGCCCATGCCAGTTAGCAGCTAATTTGCATATAAAGAAGATAGCGGGCGAATGGCGTGGCGGATCCGGGGACGGTATGCATCAAACTGATTAGTGTCCCCCACACTACCAGCCAGTACCGCTGGTTAGTGTGGGGGAGCAAGCTGACAGATTTCCTTTACGGCAAGTGTCTTATAATTGCATAAGGAACAATATATTTAAAAGTTTTTAGTTTGGTGGCAGGTACTCTTTAATAATCCCTCATTGGGGATCCAAGCCTTTCTGCTGGTAGATGAGTGGTAGACTACTAATTGCTTTGTTAGGAGGAGCTTAGTTTTTCAAGATGGATATTTGAGATGAGCAGCATCTTACCTCCTTTTTGATTACTTTAAATAAATTAAATGAGTCAGTGGTTCCAAAGATTGGCATATCTCCAGTTTAATGAAATTTATTTCACCAACTTACTGTTTTTGCTGTTTTGGGTTTGAAAAGTAAATGAGGGTCAGGTGGAACTGCTATTGGGAAACTCGTATTAGTTTGTTAGGTTGGCTGAAGTAACGGTTAAACTCTAAAATCAGATGAATATATAACTTTTTATTTTATTTATTTTTGTCGTCTCCAGATCCTCACTTCTGCACTTTGTTCTGTGAAGTAATCAACAGTTTCCACTATGAAAATCTCTGGCAACATGAAAACCTGCCCGGGCTCCATTGTCCCAGTTACAAAAGTTTAAACATTTTTTTTTTCTTACATAAAATATACATGTCTTCTACTAAATGTGTTTTTTTTTTTTTAACTTATTTCTTGCTATTCTGTAAATAAAATTGTATTATACTTTTTAAAGTGCCTTTGTTGGGTTCTTATGAGATCATGTTCATTAGGTGCAGTCAGTGCTGAATCCACCCACCACTACCAAATACAGCCCATATTATCACGTTGTTCCCCCCCCGTTTCACTACCTAAGGGGGGTGGGGGGTGACTGTTTGACATGCTATAGAAAAGAGTTTATTGAGGTTACGCTATCTACATTAACTATCACAGGTCCTCTTTAACCCCTTTTTAATGACACCTTTCATTTTGGTCTTGAGGCTATAGGATATTTTGATTTTTGATTCTCTTCCTCCTCCAAAGAGGGCATGTTTGCAATTTTACCATAAAACGTACGCTGCAACTAAATATTATTTATGGTGGAAAATTGAACAGAAAGTGTCATGTTAAAAATAACTTTTTTTTTTTTTTTTTTCCACATTTCTTTATTAAGTTAACATTTTGTACAGAAATGCAATGGGGCATACCCTGCATTATAAACGACAACTAAGGGCCCAAATAAGCATGTCTGAGAACAAAAACGCAAGGTTAGGCCCAGGTAACTGAGTACACCTCCCACCCCTCCCCTCCCCAAAGTTCCCATCAAATCCCCCTCTTCCCCCCCCCCCCCCCCCCCCAATCCAGGCAGGAAAGCAAAGCAATCAGAATAGAACCTCAACTACAATAATAAATAAACATGCAGGTGAGGAATACGGTCAGGGCCAGAAATGTGATTCAAGTCTAAATGGTTTGATTCCCCTTGGAGAGAGTGTTAGGGGAAAAATATACCCTCTAGCTGTTGCATGACTACAACTCCCAGCATGCCCTTTGGACAGCCAAAGGGCATGCTCAGAGTTTTTAGTCTGCCACCTGCCCCTATACCTGCTGATCAATAATTGTTACTGATCAGCAATACATGAAATAATAAATGAAATAGAGTAACGCTCCTTTCACATTGCCGTTAGTGCAAGCAACGTATTTTCCTCCCGCTATATTCGGCCACAATAACAGGAGTTCTAACGGACGCTAGTGGAATCCCACTCAAGTGAATGGGATCCTCTTTGCCCGTTATGACTCCCGTTAGGCTCCATTACAATAACTGACATTAAGGGCAGTTAAAGTGGGGGCAAAAAAACCCTTAATGTCCGTTTGTAACGGAACCACTTACATAGTGTGAAAGAAGCCTAAGGGGGAGATTTATCAAAAACTCTCTGAAGGTAAAGTCGCTGAGTTTCCCATAGCAACCAATCAAATCTTTCATTTTTAATAGGCGTCTGAAAAATGAGTCATCTGATTGGTTGCTATGGGCAACGTTTCCTCTGGACAGGTTTTGATAAATCTCCCCTATAACACTACATTTACACACCTTTTATACGGTTACTCTCTCCCCACATAAAAATTTAGCCCGTAGGGCACTGTTATCCAAACAGGGAGCCTCCAGCTGTTGCAAAACTATAGCTCACAGCCTTTGACGGTCCAGGCATGCTGGGAGTTGTAGTTTAGCAAAAGCTGGAATCTCCCTCTTTGGGAAACACCACCCTACGGGCTATTTATATTTTTTTATGGGGAGGTAACTGTATAACGGTGCGTGTAAATGTACTGTTTTACCCACCCACCCACCAAACCCCCCCCCCCCCATGATCCAGTGATAAGGTGTCCTCTAGAACAGTGGTTCTCAACCTTTTTAGCGACTGTACCCACAAAGGCTGAAAGCATGTCTGCGGGTACTCCTCATGCGGAACTTGCGCGCGAGGGGTACCCGTGGACAAAAGGCGTGTGCTTTCCTTTATACTAATGCGATACTTAACCCCTTGTTCCATTATTCCCCCCCCTCCCTCTGATGCCCTTTTGCCATTATCCCCCCTCCATCTTAATCGCCTTATGCCATTATTATCTGATATGTCAAAAGGGAATGAGAGGAAGGGGGGAATGATGGCACAATTAATCACCCCCCATATTAATCCCCTTGTGCTTTTATTATCAGATATGGCAAAAGGGAATCCGAGGGGGTTAAATCACATTTAGTGACTTTTTTTTTTTTTTACACTTTTTTTTATAGCACACGGGCATTAGGATAGAGGGGGGAGGGATAATGGCACAAGGGGATCAGAGGGAGGGAGGATAGTCGTCACCCCCCCCCCCCTCCATATTAATCCCCTTGTGCCATTATCCCCCCCCCCCATCTTAATGCCCTTGTGCCATAAAAAAGTGTATAAAAAGTTACTAAATGTGATTTAACAACCCCTTACCTAATAAAAGTTTAAATCTCCCCCCTTTTCACATTTAAAAAAAATTTAAATAAAAAAGTCGTCGTGTGCGTAAATGTCCGAACTATAAAAATATAATGTTATAATCTAAAATTCCAAAGTCCAAAATTGCGTATTTTTGGTCACTTTTAGATACAGTCCTAGGACTGTATCCACCTTTTCCAGCCCACGGGAGCACCTGAAAGCTGAACTAATTTATGCAGGATAAGTCATCAACTGCAGAGCCGAGAAGTTCGTGACAAATCGAATTTACTGTAAGTTCGCTCATCTCTAGTCACTTTGGGTATCCTAAATAAATGTGTAAAAAGCGATCAAAATGTCCCATAAAAAAAAATGGTACCGATAAAAAAATTTCAGATCACGGCGCAAAAAACTGAGCCCTCATATATCCCTGTATATGGAAAAAATGAAAGCTATAGGAGTCAGAAGATGACAATTTTACACATACAAATTTTGGTGCATGTAGTTATAACTGTAAAATACTAAACTAGGTATCCTTGTAACCGTACGGACCTACAGAATAAAGATATGGTGTCATTTTTACAGGAAAGCGTACTGTATAGAACCGGAAGCCCCAAAAGTTACAAAATGGGTTGCTTTTTTTTTTTTTTTTCAATTTTGCCCCACAAATATTTATTTTTCTGGTTTCGCCTTTAAAAAGTTTTGTCATTAAAAAGTTCAATTGGTGGCGCAAAAAATAAGCCTGCATATGGATCTGTAGGTGCAAAATTGAAAGTGTTATTATTTTTAGAAGGTGATGATCAAAAAAACGAAAATGCAAAAACTGAAAAACCCTGCGTTCTTAAGGGGTTAAAATGACTTGGGTGCCATGGTTTTTGCATGGAGAAGTAGAGAAAATTCTGCAATGTGAACATAGCCGTAGCCTACGTTCACACAGCGGAAGGTCCGTGCGGAATTCCGCATAAATATTCTACATCGCACAACAGTCGCCCCTGCAGCAACATCTACTGCGGAAATCCTTATTCTGACGCCAGTAACAACATTGAACCTGTTCTGTTCTCGTGGATTCCGCTCAGAAAAGCATTGCTGTCTGAGGCGGAGCATTTGTGAGCAGTTCTAGCATGTTCTGCCAGTGCTCCACTGTGTGGAATGTCTGTATGGACATTTTCCGTGCAGACATTCCTGTGTGAACATGGCCATAGGGGGAGATTTGTCAAACCTTGTGCAGGAGCAGTTGCCCATAGCAACCAACTGGATTTCAGCTTTTATTTTTAGAAAGGCTTTAAAAAAAATGAAAGCTGGAATCTGGTTATCATGGTCAGCTGTTCCTCTGCACAAGATTTGAAAAACGTACACTGCTGTCTGGCTGAGCTCACTCTGCGCTATTCCATATAACATGTTTTATTTGCGTAACGTATAAGGCATCAGCATTTTCTACCTTAAAACGCATGATCAGCATTGATCACGGCGTCTAAAGGGTTAAAGGGGTATTCCAGGTAAAACCTCTTTTATATATATATATATATATATATATATATATATATATATATATATAGTCAACTGGCTCCGGAAAGTGAAACAGATTTGTAAATTGCTTCTATTAAAAAATCTTAATCCTTCCAATAGTTATTAGCTTCTGAAGTTTTCTGTCTAACTGCTAAATGATGATGTCACGTCCCGGGAGCTGTGCATGATGGGAGAATACTGCACAGCTCCCAGGACGTGAGTCATCAGAGAGCAGTTAGACAGAAAACAACAACTCAACTTCAGAAGCTAATAACTATTGGAAGAATTAAGATTTTTTAATAGAAGTAATTTACAAATCTGTTTAACTTTCCGGAGCCAGTTGATATATAAAGAAAAGTTTTGGCCTGGAATACCCCTTTAATGAGCTGCGGGATTGCTTCTGATAATAGCCGTCTCTCACAGCTTATGAAATGGGCACAGCTCCTGCACTTCAAGGTCATGTAACGGTTAAACCCTTGGACGGAGCCCATTATGACCCTAAGGACGGGAGCATTTTTTTTTTTTCAAATCTGACCTCTCACTTTAAGCATTAATAAGTTTTTACTTTATAAATTTGATTCCGAGATGTTTTTTTATGACATATTCTACTTTTAGTGGTAAATTTTCGTTGATACTTGCATCATTTGTTGGTGAAAAATTCCAAAATTTGATGAGAAAATTGGAAATTTAGCATTTTTCTAACCTTGAAGCTCTCGACTTGTAAGGAAAATAGACATAGCAAATAAATTATATATTGATTCACATATATGTCCACTTTGTTTGCTTTATTAAGTTGACATTTTTTTTACTTTTGGAAGACATCAGAGGGCTTCAAACTTCAGCACCAATTTTCAAATTTTTCACACAATTTTCAAAATCTGGATTTGAAGGGCCTTCATATGAGAAATACCCCACAAATGACCCCATTATAAAAACTGCACACCTCAAAGTATTCAAAATGACATTCAGAAAGTTTAACCCTTTAGGTGTTTCACAGGAATAGCAGCAAAGTGAAGGAGAAAATTCTAAATCAGGGGTCCAGTGAGCCTTAACTCAACACAGGTGTTTGACAACTTTTCGTTAGTCGGATGTGTAAATGAAAAAAAAAAGTTTTTTCACTAAAGTGCAGTTTTTTTCCCCCCAAACTTGAACATTTTACAAAGGGTAATGGGAGAAAATGCCCCCCAAAATTTGTAACCCCGTCTCTTCTGAGTATGGAAATACCCCATGTTAGGATGTAAAATGCTCTGCGTGCAAATTACAATGCTCAAAAGAGGAGTCACATTTGGCTTTTGGAAAGCAAATTTTGCTGAAAAGGTTTTTAGGGGGCATGTCTCATTTAGGAAGCCCTTATGGGGCCAGAACAGAAAAAAAACAAAAACATATGGCATACTATTTTGGACACTACACCTCAAGGAACGTAACAAAGGGTACAGGGAGCCTTAACACCTCACAGGTGTTTGACGACTTTTTGTTAGTCGGATGTGTAAATGAAAAAAAAAATATTTTTTTTCCCTAAAATGCTTTTTTCCCCTTAATTTACATTTTTACAAAGGGTAATAGGAGAAAATGCCCCCCAAAATTTGTAACCCCATTTCTTCTGAATATGGAAATACCCCATGTGTGGACTAAAAGTGCTCTGCTGGCGCACTACACTCCATTGTTCTGGCACTATGGGGGCTTTGTAAACACACGTGGCCTTCAATTCCGGACAAAATTTCTCTCCAAAATCCCAATGGTGCTCCTTCTCTTCTGAGAATTGTAGTGCACCCGCAGAGCAGTTTACATCCACATATGGGTTATGTTCTTACTCGGCACAAAAGGGGTTACAAATTTTTTTTTTTTGGGGGGGGGCTTTTTTCCAATTTTCCCTTGTGAAAATAAAAAGTATGGGCAACACCAGCATGTTAGTGTATTTTTATTTTTATTTTTTTACACACTAACAGGCTGGTGTGAACCCCAACTTTTCCTTTTCATAAGGGGTAAAAGGAGAAAAAGCCCCCAAAATTTTTAGTGCAATTGCTCCCAACTACAGAAATACCTCATATGTGGCCCTAAACTGTTTCCCTGAAATACAACAGGGCTCCAAAGTATGAGAGTGCCATGTGCATTTGAGGACTAAATTAGGGATTTCATAGGGTTGGACATAGGGGTATTCTACGCCAGTGATTCTCAAACAGGGTGCCTCCAGCTGTTGCTAAACTCCCAGCATGCCTGGACAGGCAGTGGCTGTCTGGAAATTCTGGGAATTGTTGTTTTGCAACAGCTGGAAGGCTCCATTTTGGAAACACTGCTGTATGATACGTTTTAATTTTTACTGGAGGGGGACAGTGTAAGGGGGTATATGTGTAGTGTTTTACCCTTTATTTTGTGGTAGTGTAGTGTTTTTATGGTACATTCACACGGGCGGGGTTTACAGTTAGTGTCCCACTTGGAGTTTGCGCTGCGGTGAAAAATTTGCTGCAGCTCAAACTTGAAGCAGGAAACTCACTGTAACTCTGCCCATGTGAATGTGCCCTGGGGGGGGGGGGGGGCGGCAAGCCTGGTACTTAAGGACCTGTATGCCCGTGGGAATTTCGGTCTACCAGACCGGAGTGACTGCTGATATCGATCAGCAGGCACCCAGCATAAATGTTCAGGGGGGGGGGGTCATCAGCCCCCCCCCCCCCCCCATATGTCGGCGATCTGCGCAAATCGCAAGTGAATTCACACTTGCGATTTGCGCGATTCCGAGTCATTATTGGTCTATGGTGACCTGGAAAATAAGGGGGATCGCGCTTGTCCAAGACACCCACGATCCCCCTGAAGGGACAGGAGTGAGGTGGCTGGGGTGCCACCCCTCCTATCCCTGATATTGGTGGTCTAGACGCGACCACCAATAGATCGGGGGCGGGGGGGTTAACTTTCGTTTTCCCCGTTCTGCCCACCCACAATAGGCGGGGCAGGACTGGGAAACGAAGGGGACCGGCGCTGAAGATCCACTTACCCTGCGGGCGACGATCGGTGTCGGAGATCGGCGGGGGGGGCATGTCGTGCGGCAGAAGAGGACGGCTCCCTGGATCTGACGGAAGCCGGTAAGTTGCTTAGCAACATCTAGGGGACTACAGTTTGAGACCATTATACAGTAGTCTCTACACTGTTGCCGTCCAGATGTTGCAAAACTACAACTCTTGTCATGCTGGGATTTGTAGTTTTGCAACAGCTGGAGGGGTCACAGTTTGGAGATCACTGTGCTGTGAACTGTGGCCCTCTAGATCTTGCAAAACTACAACTCCCAGCATGCCCACATAGCAGTTTGCTGTCTGGGCATGCTGGCATTTGTAGTTTTGCAACATCTGGAGGTCCACAGTTTAGAGACGACTGCACAGTGATTTCTAAACTGTAGACCTCCAGATGTTGCAAAACTGCGAATCCCAGCATGCCCAAGCAGCAAACAGCTGTCTCAGCATGCTGGGAGTTGTAGTTGCGTACCTCTAGCAGTTGCGAAACTACATCTCCCAGCATGCACTTCGACGATCAGTACATGCTAGGATTTGTAGTTTTGCAACAGCTGGAGGCACACTGGTTGGAAAATACTGAGTTAGGTGACGGAACCTAACTGAAGGTTTTCCAACCAGTGTGCCTCCAGCTGTTGCAAAAGTACAACTTCCAGCATGCACGGTCTGTCAAAATGTGTAACGCAATTTCTCCTGATTACGGAAATACCCCATATGTGGGCGTAAAATTCTCTGCTGGCGCACAACAAGGCTCAGGAGTGAGAGCGCACTATGTACATTTGAGGCCTAAATGGGTGATTTGCACAGGGGTGGCTGATTTTACAGTGGTTCTGCCATAAACGCAATAAAATAAATACCCACATGTGACCCCATTTTGGAAACTACACCCCTCACGGAATGTAACAAGGGGCATAGTGAGCCCTAACACCCCACAAGTCTTTCACGAATTTTCATTAAAGTTGGATGGGAAAATTAAAAAAATAAAATAAAATTTCACTAAAATGCTGGTGTTACCCTAAATTTTTCATTTTCACAAGGGAAAATAGGAAAAAAGCCCACCACAATTTGTAACCCCATTTCTTCTGAGTATATAAATACCCCATATGTGGATGTAAAGTGCTCTGCGGGCGAACTACAATGATCAGAAGAGGAGCGCCATTGGGATTTTGAAGAGAAAATTTGTCCGGAATTGAAGGCCACGTGTGTTTACAATGTGCCAGAACAATGGACCCCTCCCACATGTGACCCCCATTTTGGAAACTACACCCCTCACGTAATGTAATAAGGGGTACAGTGAGCATTTGCGCCCCAGAGGTGTCTGACAGTTTTCTGGAACAGCGGTCCGTGAAAATAAAAAATGTAATTTTGCATTTGCTCAGCCCACTGTTCCAAAGATCTGTCAAACTCCAGTGGGGTTGAAATACTCACTGCACCCCTTATTAAATTCTGTGAGGGGTGTAGTTTCCAAAACTTTAACAAAGTCATGAAATATCTGTGAGGTGTTAAGGCTCACTGTACCCCTTGTTACGTTCCTTGAGGGGTGTAGTTTCCAAAATAGTATGCCATGTGTTTTTTTTTTTTTTTTGCTGTTCTGGCACCATAGGGGCTTCCCAAATGCGACACGCCCCCCAAAAACCATTTCTGCAAAATTTGCTTTCAAAAAGCCAAATGTGACTCCTCTTCTGAGCATTGTAGTTTGCCCGCACAGCATTTTACATCATAACATGGGGTGTTTCCATACTCAGAAGAGATGGGGTTACATATTTTGTGGGGCATTTTCTCCATTACCCTTTATAAAAAAAAATTAAAAAATGGTACCATTAAAAACTTCAGATCACGGCGCAAAAAATGAGCCCTCATACCGCCCCATACGCGGAAAAATAAAAAAGGTTATAGGTGTCAGAAGATGACCCTTTTAAACGTATTAATTTTCCTGCATGAAGTTATGATTTTTTTCCAGAAGTACGACAAAATCAAACCTATATAAGTAGGGTATAATTTTAATTGTATGAACCTACAGAATAAAGAAAAGGTGTCATTTTAACCGAAAAATATACTACGTAGAAACTGAAGCCCCCAAAACTTACAAAACTGTGTTTTTTTTTCCCAATTTTGTGTCTGATGTTATCACAAAATTGAAAGAGTTATGATTTTTTAAAGGCAAGGAGCAAAAAACGAAAGTGCAAAAATGGATAAACCCCCGGTCCTTAAGGGGTTAATGCTTAAAGTGACAGTGGTCAGGTGTGCAAAAAACGCTCTGGTCCTACACTGAAAATTGGCCTGGTCCTTAAGGGGTTAAGGACCAAGCCCATTTTCACCTTAACCCCTTAAGGACCGGGGGTTTTTCCGTTTTTGCATTTTCGTTTTTTGCTCCTTGCCTTTAAAAAATCATAACTCTTTAAAATTTGCACCTAAAAATCCATATGATGGCTTATTTTTTGCGCCACCAATTCTACTTTGTAATGACGTCAGCCATTTTGCCCAAAAATCTATGGTGAAGCGGGAAAAAAAATCATTGTGCGACAAAATTGAAAAAAAAACGCTGTTTTGTAACTTTTGGGGGCTTCCGTTTCTACGTAGTACATTTTTTGGTAAAAATGACACCTGATATGTATTCTGTAGGTCCATACAATTAATATGATACTCTACTTATATAGGTTTGATTTTGTCGGACTTCTGGAAAAAATCATAACTACATGCCAGAAAATGAATACGTTTAAAATTGTCATCTTCTGACCCCTATAACTTTTTTATTTTTCCGTGTATGGTGCGGTATGAGGGCTCATTTTTTGCGCCGTGATCTGAAGTTTTTAACGGTACCATTTTTCATTATTTTCATTTTTCATTATTCATTTTTAAATTATATAAAAAGTGACCAAAAATGCACTATTTTGGACTTTGGAATTTTTTTGCGCGCACGCCATTGACCGAGCGGTTTAATTAATGATATATTTTTATAATTCGGACATTTACGCACGCAGTGATACCATATATGTTTATTTTTATTTTTATTTACACTGTGTTTTTTTTTTTTTTTATTGGAAAAGGGGGGTGATTCAAACTTTTAATAGGGGAGGAGTTAAATGATCTTTATTCACTTTTTTTTTCCACTTTTTTTTTGCAGTGTTATAGGTCCCATAGGGACCTATAACACTGCAGACACTGATCTTCTATGTTGATCTTCTATGTTTTAAATTTTGCACCTAAAAATCCATTTGATTGCTTATTTTTTGCACCACCAATTCTACTCTAATCAGCCAAAAATCTACTGTGAAACGGAAAAAAAAATCATTGTGCGACAAAATTGAAGAAAAAACACCATTTTGTAACTTTTGGGGGCTTCAGTTTCTATGCAGTAAATTTTTCGGTAAAAAAATGACACTTTATCTTTATTCTGTAGGTCCATATGATTAAAATGATTCCCTATTTACATAGGTTTGATTTTGTTGTACTTATGGAAAAAATCATAACTACATTAAGGAAAATTTATACGTTTAAAATTGTAATGTTCTGACCTCTATAACTTTTTTATTTTTCCACGTACGGGGCGGTATGAGGGCTAATTTTTGCGCCCTGATCTGAAGTTTTTTATTTTTTGTAATGATCGGACTTTTTGATAGCTTTTTATTCAATTTTTCATAATTATAAAAAGTGAGCAGAAATACACTATTTTGGACTTTGGAATTTTTTTGCACGCCATTGACTGTTTAATAAAATATTTCCTCACGTGGCCATATCACATATGGTTATTTCTGTTTATTTATTTATTTATTTTTTTAAAGGGAAAGGGGGGGATTCAAACTTATTAGGGAAGGGGTTAACTGATCTTCTTTTTTTTTTTTTTTTTGCAATGTTATAGCTCCCATAGCCATCCTAAGCTGAACGCGCCTGCTCTCGTCAGATCGCAGACTGGTACAGATCTTAGGGCCCGGCAAGTACCGGCATGGGACACTGGCTGGGAATCCCGGCTGCCGTTGACATTTTGCTCTGTTGCCGCCTTCCGTTCTGTTCCGATTCCGAAAAGGATTTATTGATGCTTAAATGCACAGTATAAAGGGTGTGAAGCTGTCAACGGCCATCCTAAGCTGAACGCGCCTGCTCTCGTCAGATCGCAGACTGCTACCCAGCTTAGGGCCCGGTAAGTACCAGCATGGGAGACTGGCTGGGAATCCCAAATGTCGTTGACATTTTGCTCTGTTGACGCCTTCCGCTCCGATTCCGAAAAGGATTTATTGATGCTTAAATCCACAGTATACAGGGTTTGAAGCTGTCTACTGCCATCCTAAGCTGAATGCGCCTGTTTTCATCACATCGCAGACTGGTACCCAGCTTAGGGCCAGGTAAATACCAGCATGGGAGACTGGCTGGGAATCCCGGGTGCAGTTGACATTTTGCTCTGTTTCTGCTCCGATTCCGAAAAGGATTTATTGATGCTTAAATCCACAATATACAGGGTGTGAAGCTGTCAACGGCCATCCTAAGCTGAACGTGCCTGCTCTTGTCAGTTTGCAGACTGCTACCCAGCTTAGGGCCTGGTAAGTACCAGCATGGGAGACTGGCTGGGAATCCCGGGTGCAGTTGACATTTTGCTCTGTTGCCGCCTTCCGCTCTGATTCCAAAAAGGATTTATTGATGCTTAAATCCACAGTATAAAGAGCGAAAAGCTGTCAACGGCCATCCTAAGCTGAACGCGCCTGCTCTCGTCAAATCGCAGACAGCTACCCAGCTTACGGCCCAGTAAGGACTGGCTGGGAATCCCGGGTGCCGTTGACATTTTGCTCTATTGCCGCTCCGATTCCGAAAAGGATTTATTGATGCTTAAATCCACAGTACACAAGGTGTGAAGCTGTCGACGGCCATCCTAAGCTGAACGCACCTGCTCTCGTCAGATCGCAGACTGGTACAGATCTTAGGGCCCGGTAAGTTCCAGCATGGGAGACTGGCTGGGAATCCCGGGTGTAGTTGACATTTTGCTCTGTTGCCGCCTTCTGCTCTGATTCCAAAAAGGATTTATTGATGCTTAAATCCACAGTATACAAGGCGTGAAGCTGTCAACGGCCATCCTAAGCTGAACGTACCTGCTCTCCTCAGACTGCTGCCCGGCAAGTATCGGCATGGGAGACTGGCTGGCAATCCAAGGTGCCATTGACATTTTGCTCTGTTGCCGCCTTCCTCTCCGATTAATAAAAATATTTATTGATGCTTAAATCCACAGTATACAAGGCGTGAAGCTGTCAACGGCCGTCCTAAGCTGACCGTGCCTGCTCTCGTCAGATCGCAGACTGCTACCCAGCTTAGGGCCCGGTAAGTACCAGCGTGGGAGACTGGCTGGGAATCCCGGGTGCAGTTGACATTTTGCTCTGTTGCCGCCTTCCGTTCCGATTCCGAAAAGGATTTATTGATGCTTAAATCAACAGTATACAGGGTGTGAAGCTGTCAACGACCATCCTAAGCTGAACGTGCCTGCTCTTGTCAATTTGCAGACTGCTACCCAGCTTAGGGCCTGGTGAGTACCAGCATGGGAGACTGGCTGGGAATCCCGAGTGCAGTTGACATTTTGCTCTGTTGGCACCTTACTCTCCGATTAATAAAAATATTTATTGATGCTTAAATCCACAGTATACAAGGAGTGAAGCTGTCAACTGCCATCCTAAGCTGAACGCGCATGCTCTCGTCAGATCGCAGACTGGTACAGATCTTAGGGCCCGGCAAGTACCGGCATGGGACACTGGCTGGGAATCCCGGGTGCAGTTGACATTTTGTTCTGTTGCCGCCTTCCGTTCCGATTCCGAAAAGGATTGATTGATGCTTAAATGCACAGTATAAAGGGCGAAAAGCTGTCAACGGCCATCCTAAGCTGAACGCGCCTGCTCTCTTCAGATCGCAGACTGCTACCCAGCTTAGGGCCCAGTAAGTACCGGCATGGGAGACCGGCTGGGAATCCCGGGTGCCGTTGACATTTTGCTCTATTGCCGCTCCGATTCCGAAAAGGATTTATTGATGCTTAAATCCACAGTACACAAGGTGTGAAGCTGTCGACGGCCATCCTAAGCTGAACGCGCCTGCTCTCGTCAGATCGCAGACTGGTACAGATCTTAGGGCCCGGTAAGTACCGGCATGGGACACTGGCTGGGAATCCCGGGTGCCGTTGACATTTTGCTCTGTTGCCGCCTTCCGTTCCGTTCCGATTCCGAAAAGGATTTATTGATGCTTAAATGCACAGTATAAAGGGTGTGAAGCTGTCAACGGCCATCCTAAGCTGAACGCGCCTGCTCTCGTCAGATCGCAGACTGCTACCCAGCTTAGGGCCCGGTAAGTACCAGCATGAGAGACTGGCTGGGAATCCCAGGTGTCGTTGACATTTTGCTCTATTGACGCCTTCCGCTCCGATTCCGAAAAGGATTTATTGATGCTTAAATCCACAGTATACAGGGTTTGAAGCTGTCTACGGCCATCCTAAGCTGAATGCGCCTGTTTTCATCACATCGCAGACTGGTACCCAGCTAGGGCCAAGTAAATACCAGCATGGGAGACTGGCTGGGAATCCCGGGTGCAGTTGACATTTTGCTCTGTTTCTGCTCTGATTCCGAAAAGGATTTATTGATGCTTAAATCCACAATATACAGGGTGTGAAGCTGTCAACGGCCATCCTAAGCTGAACGTGTCTGCTCTTGTCAGTTTGCAGACTGCTACCCAGCTTAGGGCCTGGTAAGTACCAGCATGGGAGACTGGCTGGGAATCCCGGGTGCAGTTGACATTTTGCTCTGTTGCCGCCTTCCGCTCTGATTCCAAAAAGGATTTATTGATGCTTAAATCCACAGTATAAAGAGCGAAAAGCTGTCAACGGCCATCCTAAGCTGAACGCGCCTGCTCTCATCAGATCGCAGACAGCTACCCAGCTTACGGCCCAGTAAGTACCGGCATGGGAGACTGGCTGGGAATCCCAGGTGCCGTTGACATTTTGCTCTATTGCCGCTCCGATTCCGAAAAGGATTTATTGATGCTTAAATCCACAGTACACAAGGTGTGAAGCTGTCGACGGCCATCCTAAGCTGAACGCGCCTGCTCTCGTCAGATCGCAGACTGGTACAGATCTTAGGGCCCGGTAAGTACCGACATGGGACACTGGCTGGGAATCCCGGGTGCCGTTGACATTTTGCTCTGTTGCCGCCTTCCGTTCCGTTCCGATTCCGAAAAGGATTTATTGATGCTTAAATGCACAGTATAAAGGGTGTGAAGCTGTCAACGGCCATCCTAAGCTGAACGCGCCTGCTCTCGTCAGATCGCAGACTGCTACCCAGCTTAGGGCCCGGTAAGTACCAGCTTGGGAGACTGGCTGGGAATCCCAGGTGTCGTTGACATTTTGCTCTGTTGACGCCTTCCGCTCCGATTCCGAAAAGGATTTATTGATGCTTAAATCCACAGTATACAGGGTTTGAAGCTGTCTACGGCCATCCTAAGCTGAATGCGCCTGTTTTCATCACATCGCAGACTGGTACCCAGCTTAGGGCCAGGTAAATACCAGCATGGGAGACTGGCTGGGAATCCCGGGTGCAGTTGACATTTTGCTCTGTTTCTGCTCCGATTCCGAAAAGGATTTATTGATGCTTAAATCCACAATATACATGGTGTGAAGCAGTCAACGGCCATCCTAAGCTGAACGTGCCTGCTCTTGTAAGTTTGCAGACTGCTACCCAGCTTAGGGCCCGGTAAGTACCGGCATGGGAGACTTGCTGGGAATCCCGGGTGCAGTTGACATTTTGCTCTGTTGCCGCCTTCTGCTCCGATTCCGAAAAGGATTTATTGATGCTTAAATCCACAGTATTCAAGGCTTGAAGCTAACAACGGCCATCCTAAGCTGAACACGCCTACTCTTGTCAGATTGCAAATTACTACTCAGCTTTGGAACCGGTAAGTTCCAGCATGGGAGACGGGCTGGGAATCCTGGGTGTAGTTGACATTTTGCTCTGTTGCCGCCTTCCGTTCCGATTCCAAAAAGGATTTATTGATGCTTAAATCCACAGTATACAAGGCGTGAAGCTGTCAACGGCCATCCTAAGCTGAACGTACCTGCTCTCCTCAGATCGCAGTCTGCTACCCAGCTTAGGGCCCGGTAAGTACCGGCATGGGAGACTGGCTTGTAATCCCGGGTGCCGTTGACATTTTGCTCTGTTGCCGCCTTCCGCTCCGATTCCGAAAAGGATTTATTGATGCTTAAATTCACATTTTAAAGGGTGTGATGCTGTTAACGGCCATCCTAAGTTGAACGTGCCTGCTCTCGTCAGATCGGAGCAGAAGGCGGCAACAGAGCAAAATGTCCCATAGGGCCCGGTAAGTACCAGCATGGGAGACTGACTGGGAAACCCGGGTGCAGTAGACATTTTGCTCTGTTGCCGCCTTCCCTTCCGTTCCGATTTCGAAAAAGAATTATTGATGCTTAAATCCACAGTATGCAAGGCGTGAAGTTGTCAACGGCCATCCTAAGCTGAACGTGCCTGCTCTCCTCAGATCGCAGACTGCTGCCCGGCAAGTACCGGCATCGGAGACTGGCTGGCAATCCAAGGTGCCATTGACATTTTGCTCTGTTGCCGCCTTCCTCTCCGATTAATAAAAATATTTATTGATGCTTAAATCCACAGTATACAAGGCGTGAAGCTGTCAACGGCCATCCTAAGCTGAACGCGCATGCTCTCGTCAGATCGCAGACTGCTACCCTGCTTAGGGCCCGGTAAGTACCGGCATGGGAGACTTGCTGGGAATCCCGGGTGCAGTTGACATTTTGCTCTGTTGCCGCCTTCCGTTCCGTTCCGATTCCGAAAAGGATTTATTGATGCTTAAATGCACAGTATAAAGGGCAAGAAGCTGTCAACAGCCTTCCTAAGCTGAACACGCCTGCTCTTGTCAGATCGCAGACTGCTACCAAGCTTAGGGCCCAGTAAGTAACGGCATGGGAGACTGGCTGGGAATCCCGGGTGCCGTTGACATTTTGTTCTGTTGCCGCCTTCCGTTCCGATTCCGAAAAGGATTGATTGATGCTTAAATGCACAGTATAAAGGGCGAAAAGCTGTCAACGGCCATCCTAAGCTGAACGCGCCTGCTCTCTTCAGATCGCAGACTGCTACCCAGCTTAGGGCCCAGTAAGTACCGGCATGGGAGACCGGCTGGGAATCCCGGGTGCCGTTGACATTTTGCTCTATTGCCGCTCCGATTCCGAAAAGGATTTATTGATGCTTAAATCCACAGTACACAAGGTGTGAAGCTGTCGACGGCCATCCTAAGCTGAACGCGCCTGCTCTCGTCAGATCGCAGACTGGTACAGATCTTAGGGCCCGGTAAGTACCGGCATGGGACACTGGCTGGGAATCCCGGGTGCCGTTGACATTTTGCTCTGTTGCCGCCTTCCGTTCCGTTCCGATTCCGAAAAGGATTTATTGATGCTTAAATGCACAGTATAAAGGGTGTGAAGCTGTCAACGGCCATCCTAAGCTGAACGCGCCTGCTCTCGTCAGATCGCAGACTGCTACCCAGCTTAGGGCCCGGTAAGTACCAGCATGAGAGACTGGCTGGGAATCCCAGGTGTCGTTGACATTTTGCTCTATTGACGCCTTCCGCTCCGATTCCGAAAAGGATTTATTGATGCTTAAATCCACAGTATACAGGGTTTGAAGCTGTCTACGGCCATCCTAAGCTGAATGCGCCTGTTTTCATCACATCGCAGACTGGTACCCAGCTTAGGGCCAAGTAAATACCAGCATGGGAGACTGGCTGGGAATCCCGGGTGCAGTTGACATTTTGCTCTGTTTCTGCTCTGATTCCGAAAAGGATTTATTGATGCTTAAATCCACAATATACAGGGTGTGAAGCTGTCAACGGCCATCCTAAGCTGAACGTGTCTGCTCTTGTCAGTTTGCAGACTGCTACCCAGCTTAGGGCCTGGTAAGTACCAGCATGGGAGACTGGCTGGGAATCCCGGGTGCAGTTGACATTTTGCTCTGTTGCCGCCTTCCGCTCTGATTCCAAAAAGGATTTATTGATGCTTAAATCCACAGTATAAAGAGCGAAAAGCTGTCAACGGCCATCCTAAGCTGAACGCGCCTGCTCTCATCAGATCGCAGACAGCTACCCAGCTTACGGCCCAGTAAGTACCGGCATGGGAGACTGGCTGGGAATCCCAGGTGCCGTTGACATTTTGCTCTATTGCCGCTCCGATTCCGAAAAGGATTTATTGATGCTTAAATCCACAGTACACAAGGTGTGAAGCTGTCGACGGCCATCCTAAGCTGAACGCGCCTGCTCTCGTCAGATCGCAGACTGGTACAGATCTTAGGGCCCGGTAAGTACCGACATGGGACACTGGCTGGGAATCCCGGGTGCCGTTGACATTTTGCTCTGTTGCCGCCTTCCGTTCCGTTCCGATTCCGAAAAGGATTTATTGATGCTTAAATGCACAGTATAAAGGGTGTGAAGCTGTCAACGGCCATCCTAAGCTGAACGCGCCTGCTCTCGTCAGATCGCAGACTGCTACCCAGCTTAGGGCCCGGTAAGTACCAGCTTGGGAGACTGGCTGGGAATCCCAGGTGTCGTTGACATTTTGCTCTGTTGACGCCTTCCGCTCCGATTCCGAAAAGGATTTATTGATGCTTAAATCCACAGTATACAGGGTTTGAAGCTGTCTACGGCCATCCTAAGCTGAATGCGCCTGTTTTCATCACATCGCAGACTGGTACCCAGCTTAGGGCCAGGTAAATACCAGCATGGGAGACTGGCTGGGAATCCCGGGTGCAGTTGACATTTTGCTCTGTTTCTGCTCCGATTCCGAAAAGGATTTATTGATGCTTAAATCCACAATATACATGGTGTGAAGCAGTCAACGGCCATCCTAAGCTGAACGTGCCTGCTCTTGTAAGTTTGCAGACTGCTACCCAGCTTAGGGCCCGGTAAGTACCGGCATGGGAGACTTGCTGGGAATCCCGGGTGCAGTTGACATTTTGCTCTGTTGCCGCCTTCTGCTCCGATTCCGAAAAGGATTTATTGATGCTTAAATCCACAGTATTCAAGGCTTGAAGCTAACAACGGCCATCCTAAGCTGAACACGCCTACTCTTGTCAGATTGCAAATTACTACTCAGCTTTGGAACCGGTAAGTTCCAGCATGGGAGACGGGCTGGGAATCCTGGGTGTAGTTGACATTTTGCTCTGTTGCCGCCTTCCGTTCCGATTCCAAAAAGGATTTATTGATGCTTAAATCCACAGTATACAAGGCGTGAAGCTGTCAACGGCCATCCTAAGCTGAACGTACCTGCTCTCCTCAGATCGCAGTCTGCTACCCAGCTTAGGGCCCGGTAAGTACCGGCATGGGAGACTGGCTTGTAATCCCGGGTGCCGTTGACATTTTGCTCTGTTGCCGCCTTCCGCTCCGATTCCGAAAAGGATTTATTGATGCTTAAATTCACATTTTAAAGGGTGTGATGCTGTTAACGGCCATCCTAAGTTGAACGTGCCTGCTCTCGTCAGATCGGAGCAGAAGGCGGCAACAGAGCAAAATGTCCCATAGGGCCCGGTAAGTACCAGCATGGGAGACTGACTGGGAAACCCGGGTGCAGTAGACATTTTGCTCTGTTGCCGCCTTCCCTTCCGTTCCGATTTCGAAAAAGAATTATTGATGCTTAAATCCACAGTATGCAAGGCGTGAAGTTGTCAACGGCCATGCTAAGCTGAACGTGCCTGCTCTCCTCAGATCGCAGACTGCTGCCCGGCAAGTACCGGCATCGGAGACTGGCTGGCAATCCAAGGTGCCATTGACATTTTGCTCTGTTGCCGCCTTCCTCTCCGATTAATAAAAATATTTATTGATGCTTAAATCCACAGTATACAAGGCGTGAAGCTGTCAACGGCCATCCTAAGCTGAACGCGCATGCTCTCGTCAGATCGCAGACTGCTACCCTGCTTAGGGCCCGGTAAGTACCGGCATGGGAGACTTGCTGGGAATCCCGGGTGCAGTTGACATTTTGCTCTGTTGCCGCCTTCCGTTCCGTTCCGATTCCGAAAAGGATTTATTGATGCTTAAATGCACAGTATAAAGGGCAAGAAGCTGTCAACAGCCTTCCTAAGCTGAACACGCCTGCTCTTGTCAGATCGCAGACTGCTACCAAGCTTAGGGCCCAGTAAGTAACGGCATGGGAGACTGGCTGGGAATCCCGGGTGCCGTTGACATTTTGCTCTATTGACGCCTTTTGCTCCAATTCCGAAAAGGATTTATTGATGCTTAAATCCACAGTATACAAGGTGTGAAGCTGTCGACGGCCATCCTAAGCTGAACGCGCCTGCTCTCGTCAGATCGCAGACTGGTACAGATCTTAGGGCCCGGTAAGTACCGGCATGGAACACTGGCTGGGAATCCCGGGTGCCGTTGACATTTTGCTCTGTTGCTGCCTTCCGTTCCAATTCCGAAAAGGATTTATTGATGCTTAAATGCACAGTATAAAGGGTGTGAAGCTGTCAATGGCAATCCTAAGCTGAACGCGCCTGCTCTCGTCAGATCGCAGACTGCTATCCAGCTTAGGGCTTGGTAAGTACCAGCATGGGAGACTGGCTGGGAATCCCGGGTGCAGTTGACATTTTGCTCAGTTGCTGCCTTCCGCTCCGATTCTGAAAAGATTTATTGATGCTTAAATCCACAGTACAAAGGGTTTAAAGGGTGTGAAGCTGTTAACGGCCATCTTAAGCTGATCGCGAATGCTCTCGTCAGATTGCAAATTGCTACTCAGCTTAGGGCCTGGTGAGTACCAGCATGGGAGACTGGCTGGGAATCTCGGGTGCCGTTGACATTTTGCTCTGTTGCTGCCTTCCGTTCCAATTCCGAAAATAATTTATTGATGCTTAAATCCACAGTATACAAGGTGTGAAGCTGTCAAAGGCCATCCTAAGCTGAACGCGCCTGCTCCCGTAAAATCGCAGACTGCTACCCAGCTTCGGGCCTGGTAAGTACCAGCGTGGGAGACTGGCTGGGAATCCCGGGTGCAGTTGACATTTTGCTCTGTTGCCGCCTTCCGCTCCGATTCCGAAAAGGATTTATTGATGCTTAAATCCAGAGTGTACAAGGCGTGAAGCTGTCAATGGCCATCCTAAGCTGAACGTACCTGCTCTCCTCAGATCACAGACTGCTGCCTGGCAAGTACCGGCATGGGAGACTGTCTCTCAATCCAAGGTGCCATTGACATTTTGCTCTGTTGCCGCCTTCCTCTCCGATTAATAAAAATATTTATTGATGCTTAAATCCACAGTTTACAAGGCGTGAATCTGTCAACGGCCATCCTAAGCTGAACGCGCATGCTCTTGTCAGATCGCAGACTGGTACAGATCTTAGGGCCCGGTAAGTACCCGCATGGGACACTGGCTGGGAATCCCAGGTGCAGTTGACATTTTGCTTAGTTGCCGCCTTCCGTTCCGATTCCGAAAAGGATTGATTGATGCTTAAATGCAAAGTATAAAGGGCAATAAGCTGTCAACGGCCATCCTAAGCTGAACGCGCCTTCTCTCGTCAGATCGCAGACTGCTACCCAGTTTAGGGCCCGGTAAGTACCGGCATGGGAGACTGGCTGGGAATCCCGGGTGCCATTGACATTTTGCTCTATTTCCGCTCCGATTCCGAAAAGGATTTATTGATGCTTAAATCCACAGTATACAAGGTGTGAAGCTGTCGACGGCCATCCTAAGCTGAACGCGCCTGCTCTCGTCAGATCGCAGACTGGTACAGATATTAGGGCCCGGTAAGTATCGGCATGGGACACTGGCTGGGAATCCCGGGTGCCGTTGACATTTTGCTCTGTTGCCGCCTTCCGTACGGTTCCGGTTCCAAAAAGGATTTATTGATGCTTAAATCCACAGTATACAAGGTGTGAAGCTGTCAACGGCCATCCTAAGCTGAACGCGCCTGCTCTCGTCAGATCGCAGACTGCTACTCAGCTTAGGGCCCGGTAAGTACCAGCATGGGAGACTGGCTGGAAATCCCAGGTGTCGTTGAGATTTTGCTCTGTTGACGCCTTCCGCTCCGATTCCGAAAAGGATTTATTGATGCTTATTCCAAAGTATACAGGGTTTGAAGCTGTCTACGGCCATCCTAAGCTGAATGCGCCTGTTTTCATCACATCGCAGACTGGTACCCAGCTTAGGGCCAGGTAAATACCAGCATGGGAGACTGGCTGGGAATCCCGGGTGCAGTTGACATTTTGCTCTGTTTCTGCTCCGATTCCGAAAAGGATTTATTGATGCTTAAATCCACAGTATACAGGGTGTGAAGCTGTCAACGGCCATCCTAAGCTGAACGTGCCTGCTCTTGTCAGTTTGCAGACTGCTACCCAGCTTAGGGCCTGGTAAGTACCGGCATGGGAGACTGGCTGGGAATCCCGGGTGCAGTTGACATTTTGCTCTGTTGCCGCCTTCCTCTCCGATTAATAAAAATATTTATTGATGCTTAAATCCACAGTATACAAGGAGCGAAGCTGTCAACGGCCATCCTAAGCTGAACACGCCTGCTCTCCTCAGATCGCAGACTGCCACCCAGCCCAGGGCCCAGCAAGCACCGGCATGGGAGACTGGCTGGGAATCACGGGTGCAGTTGACATTTTGCTCTGTTGCCGCCTTCCGTCTCGATTCCGAAAAGGAGTTATTGATGCTTAAATGCACAGTATAAAGGGCAAGAAGCTGTCAATGGCCATCCTATGCTGGACGCGCCTGCTCTGGTCAGATCGCAGTCTGCTACCCAGCTTAGAGCCCGGTAAGTACCGGCATGGGAGACTGGCTTGGAATCCTGGGTGCCATTGACATTTTACTCTGTTGCCGCCTTCCGCTCCGATTCCGAGAAGCATTTATTGATGCTTAAATTCACAGTATAAAGGGTGTGATGCTGTTAACGGCCATCCTAAGCTGAACGTGCCTGCTCTCGTCAGTTTGCAGACTGCTACCTAGCTTAGGGCCTGCTAAGTACCGGCATGGGAGACTGGCTGGGAATCGGCATTTCGCTCTGTTGCCGCCTTTCGCTTTGATTCCAAAAAGGATTTATTGATGCTTAAATCCACAGTATGCAAGGCGTGAAGATGTCAACGGCCATCCTAAGCTGAACGTGCCTGCTCTCCTCAGAACGCAGACTGCTGCCCGGCAAGTACCGGCATGGGAGACTGGCTGGCAATCCAAGGTGCCATTGACATTTTGCTCTGTTGTCGCCTTCCTCTCCGATTAATAAAAATATTTATTGATGCTTAAATCCACAGTATACAAGGCGTGAAGCTGTCAACGGCCATCCTAAGCTGAACGCGCATGCTCTCGTCAGATCGCAGACTGCTACCCAGCTTAGGGCCCGGTAAGTACCAGCATGGGAGACTGGCTGGGAATCCCAGGTGTCGTTGACATTTTGCTCTGTTGACGCCTTCCGCTCCGATTCCGAAAAGGATTTATTGATGCTTAAATCCACAGTATACAGGGTTTGTAGCTGTCTACGGCCATCCTAAGCTGAATGTGCCTGTTTTCATCACATCGCAGACTGGTACCCAGCTTAGGGCCAGGTAAATACCAGCATGGGAGACTGGCTGGGAATCCCGGGTACAGTTGACATTTTGCTCTGTTTCTGCTCCGATTCCGAAAAGGATTTATTGATGCTTAAATCCACAATATACAGGGTGTGAAGCTGTCAACGGCCATCCTAAGCTGAATGTGCCTGCTCTTGTCAGTTTGCAGACTGCTAACCATCTTAGGGCCTGGTAAGTACCAGCATGGTAGACTGGCTGGGAATCCTGGGTGCAGTTGACATTTTGCTCTGTTGCCGCCTTCCGCTCCGATTCCGAAAAGGATTTATTGATGCTTAAATGCACAGTATAAAGGGTGAGAAGCTGTCAACGGCCATCCTAAACTGAACGGGCCTGCTCTCGTGAGATCGCAAATTGCTACTCAGCTTTGGAACTGGTAAGTTCCAGCATGGGAGACTGGCTGGGAATCCCGGGAGTAGTTGACATTTTGCTCTGTTGCCGCCTTCCTCTCTGATTCGAAAAGGATTTATTGATGCTTAAATCCACAGTATACAAGGCGTGAAGCTGTCAACGGCCATCCTAAGCTGAACGTACCTGCTCTCCTCAGATCGCAGACTGCTGCCCGACAAGTACCAGCATGGGAGACTGGCTGGCAATCCAAGGTACCATTGACATTTTGCTCTGTTGCCGCCTTCCTCTCCGATTAATAAAAATATTTATTGATGCTTAAATTCACAGTATACAAGGCGTGAAGCTGTCGTCAACGACCATCCTAAGCTGAACGTGCCTGCTCTTGTCAGTTTGCAGACTGCTAACCATCTTAGGGCCTGGTAAGTACCAGCATGGTAGACTGGCTGGGAATCCCGGGTGCCGTTGACATTTTGCTCTGTTGCTGCCTTCCGTTCCGATTCCGAAAAGGATTTATTGATGCTTAAATCCACAGTATACAGGGTTTGAAGCTGTCTACGGCCATCCTAAGCTGAATGCGCCTGTATTCATCACATCGCAGACTGGTACCCAGCTTAGGGCCAGGTAAATACCAGCATGGGAGACTGGCTTGGAATCCCGGGTGCCGTTGACATTTTGCTCTGTTGCCGCCTTCCGCTCCGATTCGGAAAAGGATTTATTGATGCTTAAATTCACATTTTAAAGGGTGTGATGCTGTTAACGGCCATCCTAAGTTGAACGTGCCTGCTCTCGTCAGATCGGAGCAGAAGGCGGCAACAGAGCAAAATGTCCCTTAGGGCCCGGTAAGTACCAGCATGGGAGACTGGCTGGGAAACCCGGGTGCAGTAGACATTTTACTCTGTTGCCGCCTTCCCTTCCATTCCGATTTCAAAAAAGAATTATTGATGCTTAAATACACAGTATAAAGTGTGTGGAGTTGTCAATGGCCATCCTAAGCTGAACGTGCCTGCTCTCATCAGTTTGCAGACTGCTACCCAGCTCAGGGCCTGGTAAGTACCGGCATGGGAGACTGGCTGGGAATCGGCATTTCGCTCTGTTGCCGCATTTTGCTTTGATTCCAAAAAGGATTTATTGATGCTTAAATCCACAGTATGCAAGGCGTGAAGATGTCAACGGGCATCCTAAGCTGAACGTGACTGCTCTCCTCAGAACGCAGACTGCTGCCTGGCAAGTACCGGCATGGGAGACTGGCTGGCAATCCAAGGTGCCATTGACATTTTGCTCTGTTGCCGCCTTCCTCTCCAATTAATAAAAATATTTATTGATGCTTAAATCCACAGTATACAAGGCGTGAATCTGTCAACGGCCATCCTAAGCTGGACGCGCATGCTCTCGTCAGATCGCAGACTGGTACAGATCTTAGGGCCCGGTAAGTACCGGCATGGGACACTGGCTGGGAATCCCGGGTGCAGTTCACATTTTGTTTTGTTGCCGCCTTCCGTTCCGATTCCGAAAAGGATTGATTTATGCTTAAATGCACAGTATAAAGGGCGGAAAGCTGTCAACGGCCATCCTAAGCTGAACGCGCCTGCTCTTGTCAGATCGCAGACTGCTACCCAGCTTAGGGCCTGGTAAGTACCGACATGGGAGACTGGCTGGGAATCCCGGGTGCCGTTGACATTTTGCTCCGATTCCGAAAAGGATTTATTGACGCTTAAATCCACAGTATACAAGGTGTGAAGCTGTCGACGGCCATCCTAAGCTGAACGAGCCTGCGCTCGTCAGATCGCAGACTGGTACAGATCTTAGGGCCCGGTAAGTACCGGCATGGGACACTGGCTGGGAATCCCGGGTGCCGTTGACATTTTGCTCTGTTGCCGCCTTCCGTTCCGTTCCGATTCCGAAAAGGATTTATTGATGCTTAAATGCACAGTATAAAGGGTGTGAATCTGTCAACGGCCTTCCTAACCTGAACGCGCCTGCTCTCGTCAGATCGCAGATTGGTACAGATCTTAGGGCCCGGTAAGTACCGGCATGGGAGACTGGCTGGGAATCCCGGGTGCAGTTGACATTTTGCTCTGTTGACGCCTTCCGCTCCGATTCCGAAAAGGATTTATTGATGCTTAACCCCTTAAGGACCGGAGGTTTTTCCGTTTTTGCATTTTCGTTTTTTGCTCCTTGCCTTTAAAAAATCATAACTCTTTCAAATTTACACCTAAAAATCCATATGATGGCTTATTTTTTGCGCCACCAATTCTACTTTGTAATGACGTTAGTCATTTTGCCCAAAAATCTATGGTGAAGCGGGAAAAAAAATCATTGTGCGACAAAATTGAAAAAAAAACGCTGTTTTGTAACTTTTGGGGGCTTCCGTTTCTACGTAGTACATTTTTCGGTAAAAATGACACCTGATATGTATTCTGTAGGTCCATACGATTAAAATGATCCCCTACTTATATAGGTTTGATTTTGTCGGACTTCTGGAAAAAATCATAACTACATGCAGGAAAATTTATACTTTTAAAATTGTCATCTTCTGACCCCTATAACTTTTTTATTTTTCCGTGTATGGGGCGGTATGAGCGCTCATTTTTTGCGCCGTGATCTGAAGTTTTTAACGGTACCATTTTTGCATTGATAGGACTTATTGATCACTTTTTATTCATTTTTAAATGATATAAAAAGTGACCAAAAATGCACTATTTTGGACTTTGGAATTTTGGACATTTCCGCACGCGGTGATACCACATATGTTTATTTTTATTTTTATTTACACTGTGTTTTTTTTTTTTATTGGAAAAGGGGGGTGATTCAAACTTTTAATAGGGGAGGAGTTAAATAATGTTTATTCACTTTTTTTTTTCACTTTTTTTTTGCAGTGTTATAGGTCCCATAGGGACCTATAACACTGCACACACTGATCTTCTATGTTGATCACTGGTTTCTCATAAGAAACCAGTGATCAACGATTCTGCCGGATGACTGCTCATGCCTGGATCTCAGGCACTGAGCAGTCATTCGGCGATCGGACAGCGAGGAGGCAGGAAGGGGCCCTCCCGCTGTCCTGACAGCTGTTCGGGATGCCGCGATTAGCCGCGGCTATCCCGAACAGCTCGACTGAGTTGGCCGGGAACTTTCACTTTCACTTTTAGCCGCGCGGCTCAGCTTTGAGCGCGCGGCTAAAGGGTTAATAGCGCGCGGCGCCGCGATCGGCGCTGCGCGCTATTAGAGGCGGGTCCCGGCTTCACTATGACGCCGGGCCCGCCATGATATGACGCGGGGTTACTGTGTAACCCCGTGTTATATCAGAAGAGCAGGACCAAGGACGTACCGGTACGTCCTTGGTCCTTAAGGGGTTAAATCCACAGTATACAGGGTTTGAAGCTGTCTACGGCCATCCTAAGCTGAATGCGCCTGTTTTCATCATATCGCAGACTGGTACCCAGCTTAGGGCCAGGTAAATACCAGCATGGGAGACTGGCTGGGAATCCCGGGTGCAGTTGACATTTTGCTCTGTTTCTGCTCCGATTCCGAAAAGGATTTATTGATGCTTAAATCCACAATATACAGGGTGTGAAGCTGTCAACGGCCATCCTAAGCTGAACGTGCCTGCTTTTGTCAGTTTGCAGACTGCTACCCAGCTTAGGGCCTGGTAAGTACCGGCATGGGAGACTGGCTGGGAATCCTGGGTGCAGTTGACATTTTGCTCTGTTGCTTCCTTCCTCTCCGATTAATAAAAATATTTATTGATGCTTAAATCCACAGTATACAAGGAGTGAAGCTGTCAACGGCCATCCTAAGCTGAACGCGCCTGCTCTCATCAGATAGCATACTGCTACCCATCTTAGGGCCTGGTAAGTACCAGCATGGGAGACTGGCTGGGAATCCCGGGTGCAGTTGACATTTTGCTCTGTTGCCGCCTTCCGCTCCGATTCCGAAAAGGATTTATTGATGCTTAAATGCACAGTATAAAGGGTGAGAAGCTGTCAACGGCCATCCTAAACTGAACGTGCCTGCTCTCGTCAGATTGCTACTCAACTTTGGAACCGGTAAGTTCCAGCATGGGAGACTGGCTGGGAATCCTGGGTGTATTTGACATTTTGCTCTGTTGCCGCCTTCTGCTTTGATTCCAAAAAGGATTTATTGATGCTTAAATCCACTGTATACAAAGTGGAAGCTGTCAACGGCCATCCTAAGCTGAACGTACCTGCTCTCCTCAGATCGCAGACTGCTGCCCGGCATGGGAGACTGGCTGGCAATCCAAGGTGCCATTGACATTTTGCTCTGTTGCCGCCTTCCTCTCCGATTAATAAAAATATTTATTGATGCTTAAATCCACAGTATACAAGGCGAGAAGCTGTCAACGGCCATCCTAAGCTGAACGTTCCTGCTCTCGTCCGATCGCAGACTGCTGCCCAGCTTAGGGCCCGGTAAGTACCGGCATGGGAGACTGGCTTGGAATCCCGGGTGCAGTTGACATTTTGCTCTGTTGCCGCCTTCCGCTCCGATTCGGAAAAGGATTTATTGATGCTTAAATTCACATTTTAAAGGGTGTGATGCTGTTAACGGCCATCCTAAGTTGAACGTGCCTGCTCTCGTCAGATCGGAGCAGAAGGCGGCAACAGAGCAAAATGTCCCTTAGGGCCCGGTAAGTATCAGCATGGGAGACTGGCTGGGAAACCCGGGTGCAGTAGACATTTTGCTCTGTTGCCGCCTTCCCTTCCGTTCCGATTTCGAAAAAGAATTATTGATGCTTAAATACACAGTATAAAGTGTGTGAAGTTGTCAATGGCCATCCTAAGCTGAACGTGCCTGCTCTCGTCAGTTTGCAGACTGCTACCCAGCTTAGGGCCTGGTAAGTACCGGCATGGGAGACTGGCTGGGAATCCCGGGTGCAGGTGACATTTTGCTCTGTTGCCGCCTTCCGCTTTGATTCCAAAAAGGATTTATTGATGCTTAAATCCACAGTATGCAAGGCGTGAAGCTGTCAACGGCCATCCTAAGCTGAATGTGCCTGCTCTCCTCAGATCGCAGACTGCTGCCCGGCAAGTACCGGCATGGGAGACTGGCTGGCAATCCAAGGTGCCATTGACATTTTGCTCTGTTGCCGCCTTCCTCTCCGATTAATAAAAATATTTATTGATGCTTAAATCCACAGTATACAAGGCGTGAGGCTGTCAACGGCCATCCTAAGCTGAACGCGCATGCTCTCGTCAGATCGCAGACTGCTACCCAGCTTAGGGCCCGGTAAGTACCGGCATGGGAAACTTGCTGGGAATCCCGGGTGCAGTGGACATTTTGCTCTGTTGCCGCCTTCCGTTCCGTTCCGATTCCGAAAAGGATTTATTGATGCTTAAATGCACAGTATAAAGGGCAAGAAGCTGTCAACAGCCTTCCTAAGCTGAACGCGCCTGCTCTTGTCAGATCGCAGACTTCTACCGAGCTTAGGGCCCGGTAAGTAACGGCATGGGAGACTGGCTGGCAATCCCGGGTGCCGTTGACATTTCGCTCTATTGACGGCTTTTGCTCCGATTCCGAAAATAATTTATTGATGCTTAAATCCACAGTATACAAGGTGTGAAGCTGTCGACGGCCATCCTAAGCTGAACGCGCCTTCTCTCGTCAGATCGCAGACTGGTACAGATCTTAGGGCCCGGTAAGTACCGGCATGGGACACTGGCTGGGAATCCCGGGTGCAGTTGACATTTTGCTCTGTTGACGCCTTCCGCTCCGATTCCGAAAAGGATTTATTGATGCTTAAATCCACAGTATACAGGGTGTTAAGACGTCTGCGGCCATCCTAAGCTGAATGCGCCTGTTCTCGTCAGATCACAGACTGCTACCCAGCTTAGGGCCTGGCAAGTACCAGCATGGGAGACTGGCTGGGAATCCCGGGTGCAGTTGACATTTTGTTCGTTTTCTGCTCCGATTCCGAAAAGGATTTATTGATGCTTAAATTTACAGTATACAAGGCAAGAAGCTGTCAATGGCCATCCTAAGCTGAATGCGCCTGTTCTCGTCAGATCGCAGACTGCTACCCAGCTTAGAGCCTGGTAAGTACCAGCATGGGAGACTGGCTGGGAATCCCGGGTGCAGTTGCCATTTTGCTCTGTTTCTGCTCCGATTCCGAAAATTAATTATTTATGCTTAAATCCACAGTATACAAGGTGTGAAGCTGTGAAGCTGTCAAGCTGTCAAGCTGTCCCTGGGAATCCCGGGTGCAGTTGACATTTTAATTTGTTGCCGCCTTCCGCTCCGATTCGGAAAAGGATTTATTGATGCTTAAATCCACAATATACAGGGTGTGAAGCTGTCAATGGCCATCCTAAGCTGAGCGTGCCTGCTCTCGTCTGTTTGCAGACTGCTACCCAGCTTAGGGCCTGGTAAGTACCGGCATGGGTGCAGTTGACATTTTGCTCTGTTGCCGCCTTCCGCTCTGATTCCGACAAGGATTTATTGATGCTTAAATCCACAGTATAAAGGGCGTGAAGCTGTCATTTTTCCATCCTAAGCTGAATGCGCCTGCTCTCGTCAAATCTCAGACTGTTACCCAGCTTAGGGCCCGGTAAGTACCGGCATGGGAGACTGGCTGGAAATCCCGGGTGCCGTTGACGTTTTGCTATGATGCCGCCTTCCGCTCAGAATCCGAAAAGGATTTATTGATGCTTAAATCCACAGTATAAAGGGTATAAAGGGTATAAAGGGTATAAAGGGTATAAAGGGTGTGAAGCTGTCAACGGCCATCCTAAGCTGAGCGTGTCTGCTCTCGTCAGATTGCAGACTGCTACCCAGCTTAGGGGCTGGTAAGTACCAGCATCGGAGACTGGCTGGGAATCCAGGGTGCTGTTGACATTTTGGTCTGTTGCCGCTTTCCGCTCCGATTCCGAAAAGGATTTATTGATGCTTAAATCCACAGTATACAAGGCGTGAAGCTATCAACAGCCTTCCTAAGCTGAGCCCGCCTGCTCTCATCAGATCGCAGACTGCTACCCAGCTTAGGGATTGGTAAGTACCAGCATGGGAGACTGGCTGGGAATCCTGGGTGCTGTTGACATTTTCTCAGTTGCCGCCTTCCGCTCCGATTACGTAAAGTATTTATTGATGCTTAAATCCACAGTATAAAGGATGTGATGCTGTTAACGGCCATCCTAAGCTGAACGTGCCTGTTCTCGTCAGATTGAGGACTGCTACCCAGCTTAGGGATTGGTAAGTACCAGCATGGGAGACTGGCTGGGAATCCCAGGTGTTGTTGACATTTTGCTCTGTTGCCACCTTCCGCTCCGATTCCGAAAAGAATTTATTGATGCTTAAATCCACAGTATACAAGGCGTGAAGCTGTCAATGGCCATCCTAAGCTAAACGTGCCTGCTCTTGTCAGATCGCAGACTGCTACCTAGCTTTGGGCCCAGTAATTACCGGCATGGGAGACTGGCTGGGAATCCCGGGTGCCGTTAACGTTTTGCTCTGTTGCTGCCTTCCGCTCGAATTCCGAAAAGGATTTATTGATGCTTAAATCCACAGTATAAAGGGTGTGAAGCTGTCAACGGCCATCTTAAGCTGAACGCGCCTGCTCTTGTCAGATCGCAGACTGCTACCTAGCTTTGGGCCCGGTAAGTACCAGCATGGGAGACTGGCTGGGAATCCCAAGTGTCGTTGACATTTTGCTCTGTTGCCGCCTTCCGCTCCGATTCCGAAAAGGATTTATTGATGCTTAAATCCACAGTATACAGGGTGTGAAGCCGTCTACGGCTATCCTAAGCTGAATGTGCCTGTTCTTGTCAGATCACAGACTGCTGCCCGGGAAAGTACGGGCATGGGAGACTGGCTGGCAATCCAAGGTGCTATTGACATTTTGCTCTGTTGCCGCCTTCCTCTCCGATTCCGAAAAGGATTTATTGATGCTTAAATGCAGAGTATAAAAAGCATGAAGCTGTCAATGGCCATCCTAAGCTGAACGTGCCTGCTCTCGTCAGATCGCAGACTGCTACCCACCTTAGGGCCCAGTAAGTACTGGCATGGAAGACTGGCTGGGAATCCCGGGTGCCATTGACATTTTGCTCTATTGCTGCCTTCCGCTCCGATTCCGAAAATAATTTATTGATGCTTAAATCCACAGTATACAAGGTGTGAAGCTGTCGACGGCCATCCTAAACTGAACGCGCCTGCTCTCTTCAGATCGCAGACTGCTACCCAGCTTAGGGCCCGGTTAAGTACCAGCATGGGAGACTGGCTGGGAATCCCAGGTGTCGTTGACATTTTGCTCTGTTGCTGCCTTCCTCTCCGATTCCGAAAACGATTTATTGATGCTTAAATGCACAGTATAAAGGGCATGAAGCTGTCAACAGCCATCCTAAGCTGAACGTGCCTGCTCTCGTCAGATCGCAGACTGCTACCCAGCTTAGGGCCCGGTAAGTACCAGCATGGGAGACTGGCTGGGAATATCAGGTTTTGTTGACATTTTGCTCTGTAGCTCTGTAGCCATTTTGCTCCGATTCCGAAAAGGATTTATTGATGCTTAAATCCACAGTATACAGGGTGTGAAGCCGTCTACGGCTATCCTAAGCTGAATGCGCCTGTTCTTGTCAGATTGCAGACTGCTGCCCGGCAAGTATGGGCATGAGAGTCTGGCTGGCAATCCAAGGTGCTATTGACATTTTGCTCTGTTGCCGCCTTCCTCTCAGATTAAAAAAAATATTTATTGATGCTTAAATCCACAGTATACAAGGCGTGAAGATGTCAACGGCCATCCTAAGCTGAACGCGCCTGCTCTCGTCAGATCGCAGACTGCTACGCAGCTTAGGGCCCAGTAAGTACCGGCATGGGAGACTGGCTGGGAATCCCGGGTGCAGTTGACATTTTGCTCTGTTGCCGCCTTCCGTTCCGATTTCGAAAAGGATTTATTGATGATTAAATGCACAGTATAAAAAGCATGAAGCTGTCAATGGCCATCCTAAGCTGAATGCGTCTGCTCTAGTCAGATCGCAGACTGCTACCCAGCTTATGGCCTGGTAAGTACCAGCCTGGGAGACTGGCTGGGAATCCCGGGTGCAGTTGACATTTTGCTCTGTTGCCGCTTTCTGCTCCGATTCCGAAAAGGATTTATTGATGCTTAAATCCACAGTATACAAGGCGTGAAGCTGTCAACGGCCATCCTAAGCTAAACGTGCCTGCTCTCGTAAGATCGCAGACTGCTACCTAGCTTTGGGCCCGGTAAATACCGGCATGGGAGACTGGCTGGTAATCCCAGTTGCCGTTAACATTTTGCTCTGTTGCTGCCTTCTGCTCGGATTCCGAAAAGGATTTATTGATGCCTAAATCCATAGTATAAAAGGTGTGAAGCTGTCAACGGCCATCTTAAGCTGAACGCGCCTGCTCTCGTCAGATCGCAAATTGCTACCCAGCTTAGGGCCCGGTAAGTACCAGCATGGGAGACTGGCTGGGAATCCCGGGTGCCGATGACATTTTGCTCTGTTGCCGCCTTCCGTTCTGATTCCGAAAAGCATTTATTGATGCTTACATCCACAGTATACAAGGAGTGACGCTATCAACAGCCATCCTAAGCTGAACCCGCCTGCGCTTGTCAGATTGCAGACTGCTACCCAGCTTAGGGCTTGGTAAGAAACGGCATGGGAGACTGGCTGGGAATCCTGGCTGCTGTTGACATTTTCTCTGTTGCCGCCTTCCGCTCCTATTCCTAAAATAATTTTTTGATGCTTAAATCCACAGTATAAAGCGTGAGAAGCTGTGAACGGCCATCCTAAGCTGAGCGCGCCTGCTCTCGTCAGATTGCAGACTGCTACCCAGCTTAGGGCTTGGTAAGTACCGGCATTGGAAACTGGCTGGGAATCTTGGCTGCCTTTGACATTTTCTCTGTTGCCGCCTTCCGCTCCGATTACGTAAAGTATTTATTGATGCTTAAATCCACATTATAAAGGGTGTGATGCTGTTAACGGCGACCTGCTCTCGTCAGATCGCAGCCTGCTACCCAGCTTAGGGCCCGGTAAGTACCAGCATGGGAGACTGGCTGGGAATATCAGGTTTTGTTGACATTTTGCTTTGTAGCTCTGTAGCCATTTTGCTCCGATTCCGAAAAGGATTTATTGATGCTTAAATCCACAGTATACAGGGTGTGAAGCCGTCTACGGCTATCCTAAGCTGAATGCGCCTGTTCTTGTCAGATTGCAGACTGCTGCCCGGCAAGTATGGGCATGGGAGACTGGCTGGCAATCCAAGGTGCTATTGACATTTTGCTCTGTTGCCGCCTTCCTCTCAGATTAAAAAAAATATTTATTGATGCTTAAATCCACAGTATACAAGGCATGAAGATGTCAACGGCCATCCTAAGCTGAACGCGCCTGCTCTCGTCAGATCGCAGACTGCTACGCAGCTTAGGGCCCAGTAAGTACCGGCATGGGAGACTGGCAGGGAATCCCGGGTGCAGTTGACATTTTGCTCTGTTGCCGCCTTCCGTTCCGATTTCGAAAAGGATTTATTGATGATTAAATGCACAGTATAAAAAGCATGAAGCTGTCAATGGCCATCCTAAGCTGAACTCGCCTGCTCTCGTCAGTTCGCAGACTGCTATCCAGCTTAGGGCCCGGTAAGTACTGGCATGGGAGACTGGCTGGGAATCCCGGGTGCTGTTGACTTTTTGCTCTATTGCTGCCTTCCGCTCCGATTCAGAAAATAATTTATTGATGCTTAAATGCACAGTATAAAGGGCGAGAAGCTGTCAACGGCCATCCTAAGCTGAACGCGCCTGCTCTCGTCAGATCGCAGACTGCTACCCAGCTTAGGGCCTGGTAAGTACCAGCATGGGAGACTGGCTGGGAATCCCAAGTGTCGTTGACATTTTGCTCTGTTGCCGCCTTCCGCTCCGATTCCGAAAAGGATTTATTGATGCTTAAATCCACAGTATACAGGGTGTGAAGCCGTCTACGGCTATCCTAAGCTGAATGTGCCTGTTCTTGTCAGATCGCAGACTGCTGCCCTGCAAGTACGGGCATGGGAGACTGGCTGGCAATCCAAGATGCTATTGACATTTTGCTCTGTTGCCGCCTTCCTCTCCGATTCCGAAAAGGATTTATTGATGCTTAAATGCACAGTATAAAAAGCATGAAGCTGTCAATGGCCATCCTAAGCTGAACGCGCCTGCTCTCGTCAGATCGCAGACTGCTACCCAGCTTAGGGCGTGGTAAGTACTGGCATGGAAGACTGGCTGGGAATCCAAGGTGTTGTTGACATTTTGCTCTGTTGCCACCTTCCGCTCCGATTCCGAAAAGAATTTATTGATGCTTAAATCCACAGTATACAAGGCGTGAAGCTGTCAATGGCCATCCTAAGCTAAACGTGCCTGCTCTTGTCAGATCGCAGACTGCTACCTAGCTTTGGGCCCAGTAAGTACCGGCATGGGAGACTGGCTTGGAATCCCGGGTGCCGTTAACGTTTTGCTCTGTTGCTGCCTTCCGCTCGGATTCCGAAAAGGATTTATTGATGCTTAAATCCACAGTATAAAGGGTGTGAAGCTGTCAACGGCCATCTTAAGCTGAACGCGCCTGCTCTTGTCAGATCGCAGACTGCTACCTAGCTTTGGGCCCGGTAAGTACCAGCATGGGAGATTGGCTGGGAATCCCAAGTGTCGTTGACATTTTGCTCTGTTGCCGCCTTCCGCTCCGATTCCGAAAAGGATTTATTGATGCTTAAATCCACAGTATACAGGGTGTGAAGCCGTCTACGGCTATCCTAAGCTGAATGTGCCTGTTCTTGTCAGATCACAGACTGCTGCCCGGGAAAGTACGGGCATGGGAGACTGGCTGGCAATCCAAGGTGCTATTGACATTTTGCTCTGTTGCCGCCTTCCTCTCCGATTCCAAAAAGGATTTATTGATGCTTAAATGCACAGTATAAAAAGCATGAAGCTGTCAATGGCCATCCTAAGCTGAACGTGCCTGCTCTCGTCAGATCGCAGACTGCTACCCACTTTAGGGCCCGGTAAGTACTGGCATGGAAGACTGGCTGGGAATCCCGGGTGCCATTGACATTTTGCTCTATTGCTGCCTTCCGCTCCGATTCCGAAAATAATTTATTGATGCTTAAATCCACAGTATACAAGGTGTGAAGCTGTCGACGGCCATCCTAAACTGAACGCGCCTGCTCTCTTCAGATCGCAGACTGCTACCCAGCTTAGGGCCCGGTAAGTACCAGCATGGGAGACTGGCTGGGAATCCCGGGTGCAGTTGACATTTTGCTCTGTTGTCGCCTTCCGTTCCGATTTCGAAAAGGATTTATTGATGATTAAATGCACAGTATAAAAAGCATGAAGCTGTCAATGGCCATCCTAAGCTGAACTCGCCTGCTCTCGTCAGTTCGCAGACTGCTATCCAGCTTAGGGCCCGGTAAGTACTGGCATGGGAGACTGGCTGGGAATCCCGGGTGCTGTTGACTTTTTGCTCTATTGCTGCCTTCCGCTCCGATTCAGAAAATAATTTATTGATGCTTAAATGCACAGTATAAAGGGCGAGAAGCTGTCAACGGCCATCCTAAGCTGAACGCGCCTGCTCTCGTCAGATCGCAGACTGCTACCCAGCTTAGGGCCTGGTAAGTACCAGCATGGGAGACTGGCTGGGAATCCCAAGTGTCGTTGACATTTTGCTCTGTTGCCGCCTTCCGCTCCGATTCCGAAAAGGATTTATTGATGCTTAAATCCACAGTATACAGGGTGTGAAGCCGTCTACAGCTATCCTAAGCTGAATGTGCCTGTTCTTGTCAGATCGCAGACTGCTGCCCTGCAAGTACGGGCATGGGAGACTGGCTGGCAATCCAAGATGCTATTGACATTTTGCTCTGTTGCCGCCTTCCTCTCCGATTCCGAAAAGGATTTATTGATGCTTAAATGCACAGTATAAAAAGCATGAAGCTGTCAATGGCCATCCTAAGCTGAACGCGCCTGCTCTCGTCAGATCGCAGACTGCTACCCAGCTTAGGGCGTGGTAAGTACTGGCATGGAAGACTGGCTGGGAATCCCAGGTGTTGTTGACATTTTGCTCTGTTGCCACCTTCCGCTCCGATTCCGAAAATAATTTATTGATGCTTAAATCCACAGTATACAAGGTGTGAAGCTGTCGACGGCCATCCTAAACTGAACGCGCCTGCTCTCTTCAGATCGCAGACTGCTACCCAGCTTAGGGCCCGGTAAGTACCAGCATGGGAGACTGGCTGGGAATCCCAGGTGTCGTTGACATTTTGCTCTGTTGCCGCCTTCCTCTCCGATTCCGAAAAGGATTTATTGATGCTTAAATGCACAGTATAAAGGGCATGAAGCTGTCAACAGCCATCCTACGCTGAACGCGCCTGCTCTCGTCAGATCGCAGACTGCTACCCAGCTTAGGGCCCGGTAAGTACCAGCATGGGAGACTGGCTGGGAATATCAGGTTTTGTTGACATTTTGCTCTGTAGCTCTGTAGCCATTTTGCTCCGATTCCGAAAAGGATTTATTGATGCTTAAATCCACAGTATACAGGGTGTGAAGCCGTCTACGGCTATCCTAAGCTGAATGCGCCTGTTCTTGTCAGATTGCAGACTGCTGCCCGGCAAGTATGGGCATGAGAGTCTGGCTGGCAATCCAAGGTGCTATTGACATTTTGCTCTGTTGCCGCCTTCCTCTCAGATTAAAAAAAATATTTATTGATGCTTAAATCCACAGTATACAAGGCGTGAAGATGTCAACGGCCATCCTAAGCTGAACGCGCCTGCTCTCGTCAGATCGCAGACTGCTACGCAGCTTAGGGCCCAGTAAGTACCGGCATGGGAGACTGGCTGGGAATCCCGGGTGCAGTTGACATTTTGCTCTGTTGCCGCCTTCCTCTCCGATTCCGAAAAGGATTTATTGATGCTTAAATGCACAGTATAAAAAGCATGAAGCTGTCAATGGCCATCCTAAGCTGAACGCGCCTGCTCTCGTCAGATCGCAGACTGCTACCCAGCTTAGGGCGTGGTAAGTACTGGCATGGAAGACTGGCTGGGAATCCCAGGTGTTGTTGACATTTTGCTCTGTTGCCACCTTCCGCTCCGATTCCGAAAATAATTTATTGATGCTTAAATCCACAGTATACAAGGCGTGAAGCTGTCAATGGCCATCCTAAGCTAAACGTGCCTGCTCTTGTCAGATCGCAGACTGCTACCTAGCTTTGGGCCCAGTAAGTACCGGCATGGGAGACTGGCTGGGAATCCCGGGTGCCGTTAACGTTTTGCTCTGTTGCTGCCTTCCGCTCGGATTCCGAAAAGGATTTATTGATGCTTAAATCCACAGTATAAAGGGTGTGAAGCTGTCAACGGCCATCTTAAGCTGAACGCGCCTGCTCTTGTCAGATCGCAGACTGCTACCTAGCTTTGGGCCCGGTAAGTACCAGCATGGGAGACTGGCTGGGAATCCCAAGTGTCGTTGACATTTTGCTCTGTTGCCGCCTTCCGCTCCGATTCCGAAAAGGATTTATTGATGCTTAAATCCACAGTATACAGGGTGTGAAGCCGTCTACGGCTATCCTAAGCTGAATGTGCCTGTTCTTGTCAGATCACAGACTGCTGCCCGGGAAAGTACGGGCATGGGAGACTGGCTGGCAATCCAAGGTGCTATTGACATTTTGCTCTGTTGCCGCCTTCCTCTCCGATTCCGAAAAGGATTTATTGATGCTTAAATGCACAGTATAAAAAGCATGAAGCTGTCAATGGCCATCCTAAGCTGAACGTGCCTGCTCTCGTCAGATCGCAGACTGCTACCCACCTTAGGGCCCGGTAAGTACTGGCATGGAAGACTGGCTGGGAATCCCGGGTGACATTGACATTTTGCTCTATTGCTGCCTTCCGCTCCGATTCCGAAAATAATTTATTGATGCTTAAATCCACAGTATACAAGGTGTGAAGCTGTCGACGGCTATCCTAAACTGAACGCGCCTGCTCTCTTCAGATCGCAGACTGCTACCCAGCTTAGGGCCCGGTAAGTACCAGCATGGGAGACTGGCTGGGAATCCCAGGTGTCGTTGACATTTTGCTCTGTTGCCGCCTTCCTCTCCGATTCCGAAAAGGATTTATTGATGCTTAAATGCACAGTATAAAGGGCATGAAGCTGTCAACAGCCATCCTAAGCTGAACGCGCCTGCTCTCGTCAGATCGCAGACTGCTACCCAGCTTAGGGCCCGGTAAGTACCAGCATGGGAGACTGGCTGGGAATATCAGGTTTTGTTGACATTTTGCTCTGTAGCTCTGTAGCCATTTTGCTCCGATTCCGAAAAGGATTTATTGATGCTTAAATCCACAGTATACAGGGTGTGAAGCCGTCTACGGCTATCCTAAGCTGAATGCGCCTGTTCTTGTCAGATTGCAGACTGCTGCCCGGCAAGTATGGGCATGAGAGTCTGGCTGGCAATCCAAGGTGCTATTGACATTTTGCTCTGTTGCCGCCTTCCTCTCAGATTAAAAAAAATATTTATTGATGCTTAAATCCACAGTATACAAGGCGTGAAGATGTCAACGGCCATCCTAAGCTGAACGCGCCTGCTCTCGTCAGATCGCAGACTGCTACGCAGCTTAGGGCCCAGTAAGTACCGGCATGGGAGACTGGCTGGGAATCCCGGGTGCAGTTGACATTTTGCTCTGTTGCCGCCTTCCGTTCCGATTTCGAAAAGGATTTATTGATGATTAAATGCACAGTATAAAAAGCATGAAGCTGTCAATGGCCATCCTAAGCTGAATGCGTCTGCTCTAGTCAGATCGCAGACTGCTACCCAGCTTATGGCCTGGTAAGTACCAGCCTGGGAGACTGGTTGGGAATCCCGGGTGCAGTTGACATTTTGCTCTGTTGCCGCTTTCTGCTCCAATTCCGAAAAGGATTTATTGATGCTTAAATCCACAGTATACAAGGCGTGAAGCTGTCAACGGCCATCCTAAGCTAAACGTGCCTGCTCTCGTAAGATCGCAGACTGCTACCTAGCTTTGGGCCCGGTAAATACCGGCATGGGAGACTGGCTGGTAATCCCAGTTGCCGTTAACGTTTTGCTCTGTTGCTGCCTTCTGCTCGGATTCCGAAAAGGATTTATTGATGCCTAAATCCATAGTATAAAAGGTGTGAAGCTGTCAACGGCCATCTTAAGCTGAACGCGCCTGCTCTCGTCAGATCGCAAATTGCTACCCAGCTTAGGGCCCGGTAAGTACCAGCATGGGAGACTGGCTGGGAATCCCGGGTGCAGATGACATTTTGCTCTGTTGCCGCCTTCCGTTCTGATTCCGAAAAGCATTTATTGATGCTTACATCCACAGTATACAAGGAGTGACGCTATCAACAGCCATCCTAAGCTGAACCCGCCTGCGCTTGTCAGATTGCAGACTGCTACGCAGCTTAGGGCTTGGTAAGAAACGGCATGGGAGACTGGCTGGGAATCCTGGCTGCTGTTGACATTTTCTCTGTTGCCGCCTTCCGCTCCTATTCCTAAAATAATTTTTTGATGCTTAAATCCACAGTATAAAGCGTGAGAAGCTGTGAACGGCCATCCTAAGCTGAGCGCGCCTGCTCTCGTCAGATTGCAGACTGCTACCCAGCTTAGGGCTTGGTAAGTACCGGCATTGGAAACTGGCTGGGAATCTTGGCTGCCTTTGACATTTTCTCTGTTGCCGCCTTCCGCTCCGATTACGTAAAGTATTTATTGATGCTTAAATCCACAGTATAAAGGGTGTGATGCTGTTAACGGCCATCCTAAGATGAACGTGCCTGCTCTTGTCAGATCGCAGCCTGCTACCCTGCTTAGGGCCCGGTAAGTACCGGCATGTGAGACTGGCTTGCAATCCAAGGTGCCATTGACATTTTGCTCTGTTGCCGCCTTCCGCTCTGATTCCTAAAAGGATTTATTGATGCTTAAATCCACAGTATAAAGGGTGTGATGCTGTCAACGGCCATCCTAAGCTGAATGTGCCTGCTCTCATCAGATCGCAGACTGCTACCCAGCTTAGGGCCTGGTAAGTACCAGCAAGGAAGACTGGCTGGGAATCCCGGGTGCAGTTTCCATTTTGCTCTGTTGCCGCCTTCCGTTCCGTTCCGATTCCGAAAAGGATTTATTGATGCTTAAATGCACAGTATAAAGGGCGTGAAGCTGTCATTTTTCCATCCTAAGCTGAATGCGCCTGCTCTCGTCAAATCTCAGACTGTTACCCAGCTTAGGGCCCGGTAAGTACCGGCATGGGAGACTGGCTGGAAATCCCGGGTGCCCTTGACGTTTTGCTATGATGCCGCCTTCCGCTCAGAATCCGAAAAGGATTTATTGATGCTTAAATCCACAGTATAAAGGGTATAAAGGGTATAAAGGGTATAAAGGGTATAAAGGGTGTGAAGCTGTCAACGGCCATCCTAAGCTGAGCGTGTCTGCTCTCGTCAGATTGCAGACTGCTACCCAGCTTAGGGGCTGGTAAGTACCAGCATCGGAGACTGGCTGGGAATCCAGGGTGCTGTTGACGTTTTGGTCTGTTGCCGCTTTCCGCTCCGATTCCGAAAAGGATTTATTGATGCTTAAATCCACAGTATACAAGGCGTGAAGCTATCAACAGCCTTCCTAAGCTGAGCCCGCCTGCTCTCATCAGATCGCAGACTGCTACCCAGCTTAGGGCCCGGTAAGTACCAGCATGGGAGACTGGCTGTGAATCCCAGGTGTTGTTGACATTTTGCTCTGTAGCCGCCTTCCGCTCCGATTCCGAAAAGGATTTATTGATGCTTAAATCCACAGTATACAGGGTGTGAAGCCGTCTATCCTAAGCTGAATGTACCTGTTCTTGTCAGATCGCAGACTGCTGCCCGGCAAGTACGGGCATGGGAGACTGGCTGGCAATCCAAGGTGCTATTGACATTTTGCTCTGTTGCCGCCTTCCTCTCCGATTCCGAAAAGGATTTATTGATGCTTAAATGCACAGTATAAAGGGCATGAAGCTGTCAACAGCCATCCTAAGCTGAACGCACCTGCTCTCGTCAGATCGCAGCCTGCTACCCAGCTTAGGGCCCGGTAAGTACCAGCATGGGAGACTGGCTGGGAATATCAGGTTTTGTTGACATTTTGCTTTGTAGCTCTGTAGCCATTTTGCTCCGATTCCGAAAAGGATTTATTGATGCTTAAATCCACAGTATACAGGGTGTGAAGCCGTCTACGGCTATCCTAAGCTGAATGCGCCTGTTCTTGTCAGATTGCAGACTGCTGCCCGGCAAGTATGGGCATGGGAGTCTGGCTGGCAATCCAAGGTGCTATTGACATTTTGCTCTGTTGCCGCCTTCCTCTCAGATTAAAAAAAATATTTATTGATGCTTAAATCCACAGTATACAAGGCATGAAGATGTCAACGGCCATCCTAAGCTGAACGCGCCTGCTCTCGTCAGATCGCAGACTGCTACGCAGCTTAGGGCCCAGTAAGTACCGGCATGGGAGACTGGCAGGGAATCCCGGGTGCAGTTGACATTTTGCTCTGTTGCCGCCTTCCGTTCCGATTTCGAAAAGGATTTATTGATGATTAAATGCACAGTATAAAAAGCATGAAGCTGTCAATGGCCATCCTAAGCTGAACTCGCCTGCTCTCGTCAGTTCGCAGACTGCTATCCAGCTTAGGGCCCGGTAAGTACTGGCATGGGAGACTGGCTGGGAATCCCGGGTGCTGTTGACTTTTTGCTCTATTGCTGCCTTCCGCTCCGATTCAGAAAATAATTTATTGATGCTTAAATGCACAGTATAAAGGGCGAGAAGCTGTCAACGGCCATCCTAAGCTGAACGCGCCTGCTCTCGTCAGATCGCAGACTGCTACCCAGCTTAGGGCCTGGTAAGTACCAGCATGGGAGACTGGCTGGGAATCCCAAGTGTCGTTGACATTTTGCTCTGTTGCCGCCTTCCGCTCCGATTCCGAAAAGGATTTATTGATGCTTAAATCCACAGTATACAGGGTGTGAAGCCGTCTACGGCTATCCTAAGCTGAATGTGCCTGTTCTTGTCAGATCGCAGACTGCTGCCCTGCAAGCACGGGCATGGGAGACTGGCTGGCAATCCAAGATGCTGTTGACATCCAAAATGCCGCCTTCCTCTCCGATTCCGAAAAGGATTTATTGATGCTTAAATGCACAGTATAACAAGCATGAAGCTGTCAATGGCCATCCTAAGCTGAACGCGCCTGCTCTCGTCAGATCGCAGACTGCTACCCAGCTTAGGGCGTGGTAAGTACTGGCATGGAAGACTGGCTGGGAATCCCAGGTGTTGTTGACATTTTGCTCTGTTGCCACCTTCCGCTCCGATTCCGAAAATAATTTATTGATGCTTAAATCCACAGTATACAAGGCGTGAAGCTGTCAATGGCCATCCTAAGCTAAACGTGCCTGCTCTTGTCAGATCGCAGACTGCTACCTAGCTTTGGGCCCAGTAAGTACCGGCATGGGAGACTGGCTGGGAATCCCGGGTGCCGTTAACGTTTTGCTCTGTTGCTGCCTTCCGCTCGGATTCCGAAAAGGATTTATTGATGCTTAAATCCACAGTATAAAGGGTGTGAAGCTGTCAACGGCCATCTTAAGCTGAACGCGTCTGCTCTTGTCAGATCGCAGACTGCTACCTAGCTTTGGGCCCGGTAAGTACCAGCATGGGAGACTGGCTGGGAATCCCAAGTGTCGTTGACATTTTGCTCTGTTGCCGCCTTCCGCTCCGATTCCGAAAAGGATTTATTGATGCTTAAATCCACAGTATACAGGGTGTGAAGCCGTCTACGGATATCCTAAGCTGAATGTGCCTGTTCTTGTCAGATCACAGACTGCTGCCCGGGAAAGTACGGGCATGGGAGACTGGCTGGCAATCCAAGGTGCTATTGACATTTTGCTCTGTTGCCGCCTTCCTCTCCGATTCCGAAAAGGATTTATTGATGCTTAAATGCACAGTATAAAAAGCATGAAGCTGTCAATGGCCATCCTAAGCTGAACGTGCCTGCTCTCGTCAGATCGCAGACTGCTACCCACCTTAGGGCCCGGTAAGTACTGGCATGGAAGACTGGCTGGGAATCCCGGGTGCCATTGACATTTTGCTCTATTGCTGCCTTCCGCTCCGATTCCGAAAATAATTTATTGATGCTTAAATCCACAGTATACAAGGTGTGAAGCTGTCGACGGCCATCCTAAACTGAACGCGCCTGCTCTCTTCAGATCGCAGACTGCTACCCAGTTTAGGGCCCGGTTAAGTACCAGCATGGGAGACTGGCTGGGAATCCCAGGTGTCGTTGACATTTTGCTCTGTTGCTGCCTTCCTCTCCGATTCCGAAAACGATTTATTGATGCTTAAATGCACAGTATAAAGGGCATGAAGCTGTCAACAGCCATCCTAAGCTGAACGTGCCTGCTCTCGTCAGATCGCAGACTGCTACCCAGCTTAGGGCCCGGTAAGTACCAGCATGGGAGACTGGCTGGGAATATCAGGTTTTGTTGACATTTTGCTCTGTAGCTCTGTAGCCATTTTGCTCCGATTCCGAAAAGGATTTATTGATGCTTAAATCCACAGTATACAGGGTGTGAAGCCGTCTACGGCTATCCTAAGCTGAATGCGCCTGTTCTTGTCAGATTGCAGACTGCTGCCCGGCAAGTATGGGCATGAGAGTCTGGCTGGCAATCCAAGGTGCTATTGACATTTTGCTCTGTTGCCGCCTTCCTCTCAGATTAAAAAAAATATTTATTGATGCTTAAATCCACAGTATACAAGGCGTGAAGATGTCAACGGCCATCCTAAGCTGAACGCGCCTGCTCTCGTCAGATCGCAGACTGCTACGCAGCTTAGGGCCCAGTAAGTACCGGCATGGGAGACTGGCTGGGAATCCCGGGTGCAGTTGACATTTTGCTCTGTTGCCGCCTTCCGTTCCGATTTCGAAAAGGATTTATTGATGATTAAATGCACAGTATAAAAAGCATGAAGCTGTCAATGGCCATCCTAAGCTGAATGCGTCTGCTCTAGTCAGATCGCAGACTGCTACCCAGCTTATGGCCTGGTAAGTACCAGCCTGGGAGACTGGCTGGGAATCCCGGGTGCAGTTGACATTTTGCTCTGTTGCCGCTTTCTGCTCCGATTCCGAAAAGGATTTATTGATGCTTAAATCCACAGTATACAAGGCGTGAAGCTGTCAACGGCCATCCTAAGCTAAACGTGCCTGCTCTCGTAAGATCGCAGACTGCTACCTAGCTTTGGGCCCGGTAAATACCGGCATGGGAGACTGGCTGGTAATCCCAGTTGCCGTTAACATTTTGCTCTGTTGCTGCCTTCTGCTCGGATTCCGAAAAGGATTTATTGATGCCTAAATCCATAGTATAAAAGGTGTGAAGCTGTCAACGGCCATCTTAAGCTGAACGCGCCTGCTCTCGTCAGATCGCAAATTGCTACCCAGCTTAGGGCCCGGTAAGTACCAGCATGGGAGACTGGCTGGGAATCCCGGGTGCCGATGACATTTTGCTCTGTTGCCGCCTTCCGTTCTGATTCCGAAAAGCATTTATTGATGCTTACATCCACAGTATACAAGGAGTGACGCTATCAACAGCCATCCTAAGCTGAACCCGCCTGCGCTTGTCAGATTGCAGACTGCTACCCAGCTTAGGGCTTGGTAAGAAACGGCATGGGAGACTGGCTGGGAATCCTGGCTGCTGTTGACATTTTCTCTGTTGCCACCTTCCGCTCCTATTCCTAAAATAATTTTTTGATGCTTAAATCCACAGTATAAAGCGTGAGAAGCTGTGAACGGCCATCCTAAGCTGAGCGCGCCTGCTCTCGTCAGATTGCAGACTGCTACCCAGCTTAGGGCTTGGTAAGTACCGGCATTGGAAACTGGCTGGGAATCTTGGCTGCCTTTGACATTTTCTCTGTTGCCGCCTTCCGCTCCGATTACGTAAAGTATTTATTGATGCTTAAATCCACATTATAAAGGGTGTGATGCTGTTAACGGCGACCTGCTCTCGTCAGATCGCAGCCTGCTACCCAGCTTAGGGCCCGGTAAGTACCAGCATGGGAGACTGGCTGGGAATATCAGGTTTTGTTGACATTTTGCTTTGTAGCTCTGTAGCCATTTTGCTCCGATTCCGAAAAGGATTTATTGATGCTTAAATCCACAGTATACAGGGTGTGAAGCCGTCTACGGCTATCCTAAGCTGAATGCGCCTGTTCTTGTCAGATTGCAGACTGCTGCCCGGCAAGTATGGGCATGGGAGACTGGCTGGCAATCCAAGGTGCTATTGACATTTTGCTCTGTTGCCGCCTTCCTCTCAGATTAAAAAAAATATTTATTGATGCTTAAATCCACAGTATACAAGGCATGAAGATGTCAACGGCCATCCTAAGCTGAACGCGCCTGCTCTCGTCAGATCGCAGACTGCTACGCAGCTTAGGGCCCAGTAAGTACCGGCATGGGAGACTGGCAGGGAATCCCGGGTGCAGTTGACATTTTGCTCTGTTGCCGCCTTCCGTTCCGATTTCGAAAAGGATTTATTGATGATTAAATGCACAGTATAAAAAGCATGAAGCTGTCAATGGCCATCCTAAGCTGAACTCGCCTGCTCTCGTCAGTTCGCAGACTGCTATCCAGCTTAGGGCCCGGTAAGTACTGGCATGGGAGACTGGCTGGGAATCCCGGGTGCTGTTGACTTTTTGCTCTATTGCTGCCTTCCGCTCCGATTCAGAAAATAATTTATTGATGCTTAAATGCACAGTATAAAGGGCGAGAAGCTGTCAACGGCCATCCTAAGCTGAACGCGCCTGCTCTCGTCAGATCGCAGACTGCTACCCAGCTTAGGGCCTGGTAAGTACCAGCATGGGAGACTGGCTGGGAATCCCAAGTGTCGTTGACATTTTGCTCTGTTGCCGCCTTCCGCTCCGATTCCGAAAAGGATTTATTGATGCTTAAATCCACAGTATACAGGGTGTGAAGCCGTCTACGGCTATCCTAAGCTGAATGTGCCTGTTCTTGTCAGATCGCAGACTGCTGCCCTGCAAGTACGGGCATGGGAGACTGGCTGGCAATCCAAGATGCTATTGACATTTTGCTCTGTTGCCGCCTTCCTCTCCGATTCCGAAAAGGATTTATTGATGCTTAAATGCACAGTATAAAAAGCATGAAGCTGTCAATGGCCATCCTAAGCTGAACGCGCCTGCTCTCGTCAGATCGCAGACTGCTACCCAGCTTAGGGCGTGGTAAGTACTGGCATGGAAGACTGGCTGGGAATCCCAGGTGTTGTTGACATTTTGCTCTGTTGCCACCTTCCGCTCCGATTCCGAAAATAATTTATTGATGCTTAAATCCACAGTATACAAGGTGTGAAGCTGTCGACGGCCATCCTAAACTGAACGCGCCTGCTCTCTTCAGATCGCAGACTGCTACCCAGCTTAGGGCCCGGTAAGTACCAGCATTGGGAGACTGGCTGGGAATCCCAGGTGTCGTTGACATTTTGCTCTGTTGCCGCCTTCCTCTCCGATTCCGAAAAGGATTTATTGATGCTTAAATGCACAGTATAAAGGGCATGAAGCTGTCAACAGCCATCCTACGCTGAACGCGCCTGCTCTCGTCAGATCGCAGACTGCTACCCAGCTTAGGGCCCGGTAAGTACCAGCATGGGAGACTGGCTGGGAATATCAGGTTTTGTTGACATTTTGCTCTGTAGCTCTGTAGCCATTTTGCTCCGATTCCGAAAAGGATTTATTGATGCTTAAATCCACAGTATACAGGGTGTGAAGCCGTCTACGGCTATCCTAAGCTGAATGCGCCTGTTCTTGTCAGATTGCAGACTGCTGCCCGGCAAGTATGGGCATGAGAGTCTGGCTGGCAATCCAAGGTGCTATTGACATTTTGCTCTGTTGCCGCCTTCCTCTCAGATTAAAAAAAATATTTATTGATGCTTAAATCCACAGTATACAAGGCGTGAAGATGTCAACGGCCATCCTAAGCTGAACGCGCCTGCTCTCGTCAGATCGCAGACTGCTACGCAGCTTAGGGCCCAGTAAGTACCGGCATGGGAGACTGGCTGGGAATCCCGGGTGCAGTTGACATTTTGCTCTGTTGCCGCCTTCCTCTCCGATTCCGAAAAGGATTTATTGATGCTTAAATGCACAGTATAAAAAGCATGAAGCTGTCAATGGCCATCCTAAGCTGAACGCGCCTGCTCTCGTCAGATCGCAGACTGCTACCCAGCTTAGGGCGTGGTAAGTACTGGCATGGAAGACTGGCTGGGAATCCCAGGTGTTGTTGACATTTTGCTCTGTTGCCACCTTCCGCTCCGATTCCGAAAATAATTTATTGATGCTTAAATCCACAGTATACAAGGCGTGAAGCTGTCAATGGCCATCCTAAGCTAAACGTGCCTGCTCTTGTCAGATCGCAGACTGCTACCTAGCTTTGGGCCCAGTAAGTACCGGCATGGGAGACTGGCTGGGAATCCCGGGTGCCGTTAACGTTTTGCTCTGTTGCTGCCTTCCGCTCGGATTCCGAAAAGGATTTATTGATGCTTAAATCCACAGTATAAAGGGTGTGAAGCTGTCAACGGCCATCTTAAGCTGAACGCGCCTGCTCTTGTCAGATCGCAGACTGCTACCTAGCTTTGGGCCCGGTAAGTACCAGCATGGGAGACTGGCTGGGAATCCCAAGTGTCGTTGACATTTTGCTCTGTTGCCGCCTTCCGCTCCGATTCCGAAAAGGATTTATTGATGCTTAAATCCACAGTATACAGGGTGTGAAGCCGTCTACGGCTATCCTAAGCTGAATGTGCCTGTTCTTGTCAGATCACAGACTGCTGCCCGGGAAAGTACGGGCATGGGAGACTGGCTGGCAATCCAAGGTGCTATTGACATTTTGCTCTGTTGCCGCCTTCCTCTCCGATTCCGAAAAGGATTTATTGATGCTTAAATGCACAGTATAAAAAGCATGAAGCTGTCAATGGCCATCCTAAGCTGAACGTGCCTGCTCTCGTCAGATCGCAGACTGCTACCCACCTTAGGGCCCGGTAAGTACTGGCATGGAAGACTGGCTGGGAATCCCGGGTGACATTGACATTTTGCTCTATTGCTGCCTTCCGCTCCGATTCCGAAAATAATTTATTGATGCTTAAATCCACAGTATACAAGGTGTGAAGCTGTCGACGGCTATCCTAAACTGAACGCGCCTGCTCTCTTCAGATCGCAGACTGCTACCCAGCTTAGGGCCCGGTAAGTACCAGCATGGGAGACTGGCTGGGAATCCCAGGTGTCGTTGACATTTTGCTCTGTTGCCGCCTTCCTCTCCGATTCCGAAAAGGATTTATTGATGCTTAAATGCACAGTATAAAGGGCATGAAGCTGTCAACAGCCATCCTAAGCTGAGCGCGCCTGCTCTCGTCAGATCGCAGACTGCTACCCAGCTTAGGGCCCGGTAAGTACCGGCATGGGAGACTGGCTGGGAATCCCGGGTGCCGTTAACGTTTTGCTCTGTTGCTGCCTTCCGCTCGGATTCCGAAAAGGATTTATTGATGCTTAAATCCACATTATAAAGGGTGTGAAGCTGTCAACGGCCATCTTAAGCTGAACGCGCCTGCTCTCGTCAGATTGCAGTCTGCTACCCAGCTTAGGGCCTGGTAAGTAGTGTTGAGCGGCATAGGCCATATTCGAATTCGCGAATATATGGACGAATATTCGTCATATATTCGCGAATATTCGCATATTCGTTATGTTTTCGTTTTATTTTCGCATATGCGAAATTTCGCGTATGCGAAAATTAACATATGTGAAATTTAGCATATAGGAAATTCGCATACTCGAAAATTCGCATATGTGAAAATTAGCATACACTAATTTTCGCATATGCGAAATTTCGCACGCCAGTCTCACACAGTAGTATTAGAGCCTTCTTTACACCACACAAGCTGGAAGCAGAGAGGGAAGATCACTGTGATGTGTACTGTGAAGAAAAAAAAAAAAAAAAAAAAAAAAAAAAATGAAAATTCGTAATTACGAATATATAGCGCTATATTCGCGAAATTCGCGAATTCGCGAATATGCGATATTCGCGAATAATATTCGAATTGCGAATATTCGCGAGCAACACTACTGGTAAGTACCAGCATGGGAGACTGGCTGGGAATCTCGGGTGCAGTTGACATTTTAATCTGTTGCCGCCTTCCGCTAAGATTCGGAAAAGGATTTATTGATGCTTAAATCCACAATATACAGGGTGTGAAGCTGTCAACGGCCATCCTAAGCCTGAACGTGCCTGCTCTCCTCAGATCGCAGACTACTGCCCGGCAGTTACCGGCATGGGAGACTGGCTGGCAATCCAAGGTGCCATTGACATTTTGCTCTGTTGCCGCCTTCCTCTCCGATTAATAAAAATATTTATTGATGCTTAAATCCACAATATACAAGGCGTGAAGATGTCAACGGCCATACTAAGCTGAACGCGCCTGCTCTCGTCATATCGCAGACTGCTACCCAGCTTAGGGCCCAGTAAGTACCGGCATGGGAGACTGGCTGGGAATCCCGGGTGCAGTTGACATTTTGCTCTGTTGCCGCCTTCCGTTCCGATTCCGAAAAGAATTTATTGATGCTTAAATCCACAGTATACAAGGTGTGAAGCTGTTGACGGCCATCCTAAGCTTAACGCGCCTGCTCTCGTCAGATCGCAGACTGGTACAGATCTTAGGGCCCGGTAAATACCGGCATGTTACACTGGCTGGGAATCCCGGCTGCCGTTGACATTTTGCTCTGTTGCCGCCTTCCGTTCCGATTCCGAAAAGGATTTATTGATGCTTAAATGCACATTATACAACGTGTGAAGCTGTCAACGGCCAACCTAAGCTGAACGCGCCTGCTCTCGTCAGATTGCAGACTGCTACCCAGCTTAGGGCCTGGTAAGTACCAGCATGGGAGACTGGCTTGGAATCCCGGGTGCAGTTGACATTTTAATCTGTTGCCGCCTTCCTCTCCGATTCGGAAAAGGATTTATTGATGCTTAAATGCACAGTATAAAGAGCGTGAAGCTGTCAACGGCCATCCTAAGCTGAACGCGCCTGCTCTCGTCAGATCGCAGACTGCTACCCAGCTTAGGGCCCGGTAAGTACCAGCATGGGAGACTGGCTGGGAATCTCAGGTGTTGTTGACATTTTGCTCTGTAGCTCTGTAGACATTTTGCTCCGATTCCGAAAAGGATTTATTGATGCTTAAATCCACAGTATACAGGGTGTGAAGCCGTCTACGGCTATCCTAAGCTGAATGCACCTGTTCTTGTCAGATCGCAGACTGCTGCCCGGCAAGTACGGGCATGGGAGACTGGCTGGCAATCCAAGGTGCTATTGACATTTTTCTCTGTTGCTGCCTTCCTCTCCGATTAAAAAAATATTTATTGATGCTTAAATCCACAGTATACAAGGCATGAAGATGTCAACGGCCATCCTAAGCTGAACGCGCCTGCTCTCGTCAGATCGCAGACTGGTACAGATCTTAGGGCCCGGTAAGTACCGGCATGGGACACTGGCTGGGAATCCCGGCTGCTGTTGACACTTTGCTCTGTTGCCGCCTTCCGTTCCGATTCCGAAGAGGATTTATTGATGCTTAAATGCACAGTATAAAGGGCGAGAAGCTGTCAACGGTAATCCAAAGCTGAACGTGCCTGCTCTCGTCAGATCGCAAACTGCTACCCAGCTTAGGGCCCGGTAAGTACCAGCATGGGAGACTGGCTGGGAATCCCAGGTGTCGTAGACATTTTGCTCTGTTGCCGCCTTCCGCTCCGATTCCGAAAAGGATTTATTGATGCTTAAATCCACAGTATACAGGGTGTGAAGATGTCTACGGCCATTTTAAGCTGAATGCGCCTGTTCTCTTCAGATCGCAGACTGCTAGCCAGCTTCGGGCCCAGTAAGTACCAGCATGGGAGACTGGCTGGGAATCCCGAGTGCAGTTGACATTTTGCTCTGTTTCTGCTCCGATTCCGAAAATTATTTATTGATGCTTAAATCCACAGTATACAAAGTGTGAAGCTGTCAACGGCCATCATAAGCTGAACGCGCCTGCTCTCGTCAGATTGCAGACTGCTACCCAGCTTAGGGCCTGGTAAGTACCAGCATGGGAGACTGGCTGGGAATCCCGGGTGCAGTTGACATTTTAATCTGTTGCCGCCTTCCGCTCCGATTCGGAAAAGGATTTGTTGATGCTTAAATGCACAGTATAAAGAGCGTGAAGCTGTCAACGGCAATCCTAAGCTGAACGCGCCTGCTCTCTTCAGATCGCAGACTGCTACCCAGCTTAGGGCCTGGTAAGTACCAGCATGGGAGACTGGCTGGGAATCTCAGGTGTTGTTGACATTTTGCTCTGTAGCTCTGTAGACATTTTGCTCCGATTCCGAAAAGGATTTATTGATGCTTAAATCCACAGTATACAGGGTGTGAAGCTGTCTACGGCTATCCTAAGCTGAATGCGCCTGTTCTTGTCAGATCGCAGACTGCTGCCCGGCAAGTACGGGCATGGGAGACTGGCTGGCAATCCAAGGTGCTATTGACATTTTTCTCTGTTGCTGCCTTCCTCTCCGATTAAAAAAATATTTATTGATGCTTAAATCCACAGTATACAAGGCATGAAGATGTCAACGGCCATCCTAAGCTGAACGCGCCTGCTCTCGTCAGATCGCAGACTGCTACCCAGCTTAGGGCCCGGTAAGTACTGGCATGGGAGACTGGCTGGGAATCCCGGGTGCCGTTGACATTTTGTTCTATTGCTGCCTTCCGCTCCGATTCCGAAAAGAATTTATTGATGCTTAAATCCACAGTATACAAGGTGTGAAGCTGTCGACGGCCATCCTGAGCTTAACGCGCCTGCTCTCGTCAGATCGCAGACTGGTACAGATCTTAGGGCCCGGTAAGTACCGGCATGGGACACTGGCTGGGAATCCCGGCTGCCGTTGACACTTTGCTCTGTTGCCGCCTTCCGTTCCGATTCCGAAAAGGATTTATTGATGCTTAAATGCACAGTATAAAGGGCGAGAAGCTGTCAACGGCCATCCTAAGCTGAACGCGCCTGCTCTCGTCAGATCGCAAACTGCTACCCAGCTTAGGGCCCGGTAAGTACCAGCATGGGAGACTGGCTGGGAATCCCAGGTGTCGTAGACATTTTGCTCTGTTGCCGCCTTCCGCTCCGATTCCGAAAAGGATTTATTGATGCTTAAATCCACAGTATACAGGGTGTGAAGATGTCTACGGCCATTTTAAGCTGAATGCGCCTGTTCTCTTCAGATCGCAGACTGCTACCCAGCTTCGGGCCCAGTAAGTACCAGCATGGGAGACTGGCTGGGAATCCCGAGTGCAGTTGACATTTTAATCTGTTGCCGCCTTCCGCTCCGATTCGGAAAAGGATTTATTGATGCTTAAATGCACAGTATAAAGGGCGTGAAGCTGTCAACGGCAATCCTAAGCTGAACGCGCCTGCTCTCTTCAGATCGCAGACTGCTACCCAGCTTAAGGCCCGGTAAGTACCAGCATGGGAGACTTGCTGGGAATCTCAGGTGTTGTTGACATTTTGCTCTGTAGCTCTGTAGACATTTTGCTCCGATTCCGAAAAGGATTTATTGATGCTTAAATCCACAATATACAGGGTGTGAAGCCGTCTACGGCTTTCCTAAGCTGAATGCGCCTGTTCTTTTCAGATCGCAGACTGCTGCCTGGCAAGTACGGGCATGGGAGACTGGCTGGCAATCCAAGGTGCTATTGACATTTTGCTCTGTTGCCGCCTTCCTTTCCGATTAAAAAAAATATTTATTGATGCTTAAATCCACAGTATACAAGGCGTGAAGATGTCAACAGCCATCCTAAGCTGAACGCGCCTGCTCTCGTCAGATCGCAGACTGCTACCCAGCTTAGGGCCTGGTAAGTACTGGCATGAGAGACTGGCTGGGAATCCCGGGTGCAGTTACCATTTTGCTCTATTGCTGCCTTCCGCTCCGATTCCGAAAATAATTTATTGATGCTTAAATCCACAGTATACAAGGTGTGAAGCTGTCGACGGCCATCCTAAGCTTAACGCGCCTGCTCTCGTCAGATCGCAGACTGGTACAGATCTTAGGGCCTGGTAAGTACCAGCATGGGAGACTGGCTGGGAATCCCGGGTGCAGTTCACATTTTAATCTGTTGCCGCCTTCCGCTCCGATTCGGAAAAGGATTTATTGATGCTTAAATCCACAATACACAGGGTGTGAAGCTGTCAACGGCCATCCTAAGCCTGAACGTGCCTGCTCTCCTCAGATCGCAGACTGCTGCCCGGCAGATACCGGCATGGGAGACTGGCTGGCAATCCAAGGTGCCGTTGACATTTTGCTCTGTTGCCGCCTTCTGCTCTGATTAATAAAAATATTTATTGATGCTTAAATCCACAATATACAAGGCGTAAAGATGTCAACGGCCATCCTAAGCTGAACGCGCCTGCTCTCGTCAGATCGCAGACTGCTACCCAGCTTAGGGCCCAGTAAGTACCGGCATGGGAGTCTGGCTGGGAATCCCGGGTGCCGTTGACATTTTGCTCCATTGCTGCCTTCCGCTCCGATTCCGAAAAGAATTTATTGATGCTTAAATCCACAGTATACAAGGTGTGAAGCTGTCGACGGCCATCCTAAGCTGAACGCGCCTGCTCTCGTCAGATTGCAGTCTGCTACCCAGCTTAGGGCCTGGTAAGTACCAGCATGGGAGACTGGCTGGGAATCTCGGGTGCAGTTGACATTTTAATCTGTTGCCGCCTTCCGCTAAGATTCGGAAAAGGATTTATTGATGCTTAAATCCACAATATACAGGGTGTGAAGCTGTCAACGGCCATCCTAAGCCTGAACGTGCCTGCTCTCCTCAGATCGCAGACTGCTGCCCGGCAGATACCGGCATGGGAGACTGGCTGGCAATCCAAGGTGCCATTGACATTTTGCTCTGTTGCCGCCTTCCTCTCCGATTAATAAAAATATTTATTGATGCTTAAATCCACAATATACAAGGCGTGAAGATGTCAACGGCCATACTAAGCTGAACGCGCCTGCTCTCGTCATATCGCAGACTGCTACCCAGCTTAGGGCCCAGTAAGTACCGGCATGGGAGACTGGCTGGGAATCCCGGGTGCAGTTGACATTTTGCTCTGTTGCCGCCTTCCGTTCCGATTCCAAAAAGAATTTATTGATGCTTAAATCCACAGTATACAAGGTGTGAAGCTGTTGACGGCCATCCTAAGCTTAACGCGCCTGCTCTCGTCAGATCGCAGACTGGTACAGATCTTAGGGCCCGGTAAATACCGGCATGTTACACTGGCTGGGAATCCCGGCTGCCGTTGACATTTTGCTCTGTTGCCGCCTTCCGTTCCGATTCCGAAAAGGATTTATTGATGCTTAAATGCACATTATACAACGTGTGAAGCTGTCAACGGCCAACCTAAGCTGAACGCGCCTGCTCTCGTCAGATTGCAGACTGCTACCCAGCTTAGGGCCTGGTAAGTACCAGCATGGGAGACTGGCTTGGAATCCCGGGTGCAGTTGACATTTTAATCTGTTGCCGCCTTCCTCTCCGATTCGGAAAAGGATTTATTGATGCTTAAATGCACAGTATAAAGAGCGCGAAGCTGTCAACGGCCATCCTAAGCTGAACGCGCCTGCTCTCGTCAGATCGCAGACTGCTACCCAGCTTAGGGCCCGGTACGTACCAGCATGGGAGACTGGCTGGGAATCTCAGGTGTTGTTGACATTTTGCTCTGTAGCTCTGTAGACATTTTGCTCCGATTCCGAAAAGGATTTATTGATGCTTAAATCCACAGTATACAGGGTGTGAAGCCGTCTACGGCTATCCTAAGCTGAATGCACCTGTTCTTGTCAGATCGCAGACTGCTGCCCGGCAAGTACGGGCATGGGAGACTGGCTGGCAATCCAAGGTGCTATTGACATTTTTCTCTGTTGCTGCCTTCCTCTCCGATTAAAAAAATATTTATTGATGCTTAAATCCACAGTATACAAGGCATGAAGATGTCAACGGCCATCCTAAGCTGAACGCGCCTGCTCTCGTCAGATCGCAGACTGGTACAGATCTTAGAGCCCGGTAAGTACCGGCATGGGACACTGGCTGGGAATCCCGGCTGCCGTTGACACTTTGCTCTGTTGCCGCCTTCCGTTCCGATTCCGAAAAGGATTTATTGATGCTTAAATGCACAGTATAAAGGGCGAGAAGCTGTCAACGGCCATCCTAAGCTGAACGCGCCTGCTCTCGTCAGATCGCAAACTGCTACCCAGCATAGGGCCCGGTAAGTACCAGCATGGGAGACTGGCTGGGAATCCCAGGTGTCGTAGACATTTTGCTCTGTTGCCGCCTTCCGCTCCGATTCCGAAAAGGATTTATTGATGCTTAAATCCACAGTATACAGGGTGTGAAGATGTCTACGGCCATTTTAAGCTGAATGCGCCTGTTCTCTTCAGATCGCAGACTGCTACCCAGCTTCGGGCCCAGTAAGTACCAGCATGGGAGACTGGCTGGGAATCCCGAGTGCAGTTGACATTTTGCTCTGTTTCTGCTCCGATTCCGAAAATTATTTATTGATGCTTAAATCCACAGTATACAAAGTGTGAAGCTGTCAACGGCCATCATAAGCTGAACGCGCCTGCTCTCGTCAGATTGCAGACTGCTACCCAGCTTAGGGCCTGGTAAGTACCAGCATGGGAGACTGGCTGGGAATCCCGGGTGCAGTTGACATTTTAATCTGTTGCCGCCTTCCGCTCCGATTCGGAAAAGGATTTGTTGATGCTTAAATGCACAGTATAAAGAGCGTGAAGCTGTCAACGGCAATCCTAAGCTGAACGCACCTGCTCTCTTCAGATTGCAGACTGCTACCCAGCTTAGGGCCCGGTAAGTACCAGCATGGGAGACTGGCTGGGAACCTCAGGTGTTGTTGACATTTTGCTCTGTAGCTCTGTAGACATTTTGCTCCGATTCCGAAAAGGATTTATTGATGCTTAAATCCACAGTATACAGGGTGTGAAGCTGTCTACGGCTATCCTAAGCTGAATGCACCTGTTCTTGTCAGATCGCAGACTGCTGCCCGGCAAGTACGGGCATGGGAGACTGGCTGGCAATCCAAGGTGCTATTGACATTTTTCTCTGTTGCTGCCTTCCTCTCCGATTAAAAAAATATTTATTGATGCTTAAATCCACAGTATACAAGGCATGAAGATGTCAACGGCCATCCTAAGCTGAACGCGCCTGCTCTCGTCAGATCGCAGACTGCTACCCAGCTTAGGGCCCGGTAAGTACTGGCATGGTAGACTGGCTGGGAATCCCGGGTGCCGTTGACATTTTGTTCTATTGCTGCCTTCCGCTCCGATTCCGAAAAGAATTTATTGATGCTTAAATCCACAGTATACAAGGTGTGAAGCTGTCGACGGCCATCCTGAGCTTAACGCGCCTGCTCTCGTCAGATCGCAGACTGGTACAGATCTTAGGGCCCGGTAAGTACCGGCATGGGACACTGGCTGGGAATCCCGGCTGCCGTTGACACTTTGCTCTGTTGCCGCCTTCCGTTCCGATTCCGAAAAGGATTTATTGATGCTTAAATGCACAGTATAAAGGGCGAGAATCTGTCAACGGCCATCCTAAGCTGAACGCGCCTGCTCTCGTCAGATCGCAAACTGCTACCCAGCTTAGGGCCCGGTAAGTACCAGCATGGGAGACTGGCTGGGAATCCCAGGTGTCGTAGACATTTTGCTCTGTTGCCGCCTTCCGCTCCGATTCCGAAAAGGATTTATTGATGCTTAAATCCACAGTATACAGGGTGTGAAGATGTCTACGGCCATTTTAAGCTGAATGCGCCTGTTCTCTTCAGATCGCAGACTGCTACCCAGCTTCGGGCCCAGTAAGTACCAGCATGGGAGACTGGCTGGGAATCCCGAGTGCAGTTGACATTTTGCTCTGTTTCTGCTCCGATTCCGAAAATTATTTATTGATGCTTAAATCCACAGTATACAAAGTGTGAAGCTGTCAACGGCCATCCTAAGCTGAACGCGCCTGCTCTCGTCAGATCGCAGACTGCTACCCAGCTTAGGGCCTGGTAAGTACCAGCATGGGAGACTGGCTGGGAATCCCGGGTGCAGTTGACATTTTAATCTGTTGCCGCCTTCCGCTCCGATTCGGAAAAGGATTTATTGATGCTTAAATGCACAGTATAAAGGGCGTGAAGCTGTCAACGGCAATCCTAAGCTGAACGCGCCTGCTCTCTTCAGATCGCAGACTGCTACCCAGCTTAAGGCCCGGTAAGTACCAGCATGGGAGACTTGCTGGGAATCTCAGGTGTTGTTGACATTTTGCTCTGTAGCTCTGTAGACATTTTGCTCCGATTCCGAAAAGGATTTATTGATGCTTAAATCCACAATATACAGGGTGTGAAGCCGTCTACGGCTTTCCTAAGCTGAATGCGCCTGTTCTTTTCAGATCGCAGACTGCTGCCTGGCAAGTACGGGCATGGGAGACTGGCTGGCAATCCAAGGTGCTATTGACATTTTGCTCTGTTGCCGCCTTCCTTTCCGATTAAAAAAAATATTTATTGATGCTTAAATCCACAGTATACAAGTCGTGAAGATGTCAACAGCCATCCTAAGCTGAACGCGCCTGCTCTCGTCAGATCGCAGACTGCTACCCAGCTTAGGGCCCGGTAAGTACTGGCATGAGAGACTGGCTGGGAATCCCGGGTGCAGTTACCATTTTGCTCTATTGCTGCCTTCCGCTCCGATTCCGAAAATAATTTATTGATGCTTAAATCCACAGTATACAAGGTGTGAAGCTGTCGACGGCCATCCTAAGCTTAACGCGCCTGCTCTCGTCAGATCGCAGACTGCTACCCAGCTTAGGGCCTGGTAAGTACCAGCATGGGAGACTGGCTGGGAATCCCAGGTGCAGTTCACATCTTAATCTGTTGCCGCCTTCCGCTCCGATTCGGAAAAGGATTTATTGATGCTTAAATCCACAATACACAGGGTGTGAAGCTGTCAACGGCCATCCTAAGCCTGAACGTGCCTGCTCTCGTCAGATCGCAGACTGGTACAGATCTTAGGGCCCGGTAAGTACCGGCATGGGAGACTGGCTGGGAATCCCGGGTGCAGTTGACATTTTGCTCTGTTGCCGCGTTCCGATTCCGAAAATAATTTATTGATGCTTAAATCCACAGTATACAACGTGTGAAGCTGTCGACGGCCATCCTAAGCTTAACGCGCCTGCTCTCGTCAGATCGCACACTGCTACCCAGCTTAGGGCCCGGTAAGTACCAGCATGGGAGACTGGCTGGGAATCCCAGGTGTCGTAGACTTTTTGCTCTGTTGCCACCTTCCGCTCCGATTCTGAAAAGGATTTATTGATGCTTAAATCCACAGTATACAGGGTGTGAAGATGTCTACAGCCATCCTAAGCTGAATGCGCCTGTTCTCGTCAGATCGCACACTGCTACGCAGCTTAGGGCCCAGTAAGTACCGGCATGGGAGACTGGCTGGGAATCCCGGGTGCAGTTGACATTTTGCTCTGTTGCCGCCTTCCGCTCCTATTCGGAAAAGGATTTATTGATGCTTAAATGCACAGTATAAAGGGCATGAAGCTGTCAATGGCCATCCTAAGCTGAACGCGCCTGCTCTCGTCAGATCGCAGACTGCTACCCAGCTTAGGGCCTGGTAAGTACCAGCATGGGAGACTGGCTGGGAATCCCAGGTGTTGTTAACATTTTGCTCTGTAGCCGCCTTCCGCTCCGATTCCGAAAAGGATTTATTGATGCTTAAATCCACAGTATACAGGGTGTGAAGACGTCTATGGCTATCCTAAGCTGAATGTGCCTGTTCTTGTCAGATCGCAGACTGCTGCCCGGCAAGTACGGGCATGGGAGACTGGCTGGCAATCCAAGATGCTATTGACATTTTGCTCTGTTGCCGCCTTCCTCTCCGATTAAAAAAATATTAATAGATGCTTAAATCCACAGTATACAAGGCGTGAAGATGTCAACGGCCATCCTAAGCTGAACGCGCCTGCTCTCGTCAGATCGCACATTGCTACCCAGTTTAGGGCCCAGTAAGTACCGGCATGGGAGACTGGCTGGGAATCCCGGGTGCAGTTGACATTTTGCTCTGTTGTCGCCTTCCGCTCAGATTCGGAAAAGGATTTATTGATGCTTAAATGCACAGTATAAAGGGCGTGAAGCTGTCAACGGCCATCCTAAGCTGAACGCGCCTGCTCTCGTCCGATCGCAGACTGCTACCCAGCTTAGGGCCCGGTAAGTACCAGCATGGGAGACTGGCTGGGAATCCCAGGTGTTGTTGAAATTTTGCTCTGTAGCCGCCTTCCGCTCCGATTCCGAAAAGGATTTATTGATGCTTAAATCCACAGTATACAGGGTGTGAAGCCGTCTACGGCTATCCTAAGCTGAATGTGCCTGTTCTTGTCAGATCGCAGACTGCTGCCCGGCAAGTACGGGCATGGGAGACTGGCTGGCAATCCAAGGTGCTATTGACATTTTGCTCTGTTGCCGCCTTCCGCTCCGATTTCGAAAAGGATTTATTGATGCTTAAATCCACAGTATACAAAGTGTGAAGCTGTCAACGGCCATCCTAAGCTGAACGCGACTGCTCTCGTCAGATCGCAGTCTGCTACCCAGCTTAGGGCCTGGTAAGTACCAGCATGGGAGACTGGCTGGGAATCTCGGGTGCAGTTGACATTTTAATCTGTTGACGCCTTCCGCTCCGATTCTGAAAAGGATTTATTGATGCTTAAATCCACAATATACAGGGTGTGAAGCTGTCAACGGCCGTCCTAAGCCTGAACGTGCCTGCTCTCCTCAGATCGCAGACTGCTGCCCGGCAGATACAGGCATGGGAGACTGGCTGGCAATCCAAGGTGCCATTGACATTTTGCTCTGTTGCCGCCTTCTTCTCCGATTAATAAAAATATTTATTGATGCTTAAATCCACAATATACAAGGCGTAAAGATGTCATCGGCCATCCTAAGCTGAACGCGCCTGCTCTCGTCAGATCGCAGACTGCAACACAGCTTAGGGCCCGGTAAGTACTGGCTGGGAATCCCGGGTGCCATTGACATTTTGCTCTATTGCTGCCTTCCGCTCCGATTCCGAAAATAATTTATTGATGCTTAAATCCACAGTATACAAGGTGTGAAGCTGTCGACGGCCATCCTAAGCTTAACGCGCCTGCTCTCGTCAGATCGCAGACTGGTACAGATCTTAGCGCCCGGTAAGTACCGGCATGGGAGACTGGCTGGGAATCCCGGCTGCCGTTGACATTTTGCTCTGTTGCCGCCTTCCGTTCCGATTCCGAAAAGGATTTATTGATGCTTAAATGCACAGTATAAAAAGCATGAAGCTGTCAATGGCCATCCTAAGCTGAACGCGCCTGCTCTCGTCAGATTGCAGACTGCTACCCAGCTAAGGGCCCGGTAAGTACTGGCATGGGAGACTGGCTGGGAATCCCGGTTGCCGTTGACATATTGCTCCGATTCCGAAAATAATTTATTGATGCTTAAACCACAGTATACAAGGTGTGAAGCTGTCGATGGCCATCCTAAGCTTAACGCGCCTGCTCTCGTCAGATCGCAGACTGGTACAGATCTTAGGGCCCGGTAAGTACCGGCATGGGATACTGGCTGGGAATCCCGGCTGCCGTTGACATTTTGCTCTGTTGCCGCCTTCCGTTCCGTTCCGATTCCGAAAAGGATTTATTGATGCTTAAATGCACAGTATACAACGTGTAAAGCTGTCAACGGCCATCCTAAGCTGAACGCCCCTGCTCTCGTCAGATCGCAGACTGCTACCCAGCTTAGGGCCTGGTAAGTACCAGCATGGGAGACTGGCTGGGAATCCCGGGTGCAGTTGACATTTTAATCTGTTGCCGCCTTCCTCTCCGATTCCGAAAATTATTTATTGATGCTTAAATCCACAGTATACAAAGTGTGAAGCTGTCAACGGCCATCCTAAGCTGAACGCGCCAGCTCTCGTCAGATCGCAGTCTGCTACCCAGCTTAGGGCCTGGTAAGTACCAGCATGGGAGACTGGCTGGGAATCTCGGGTGCAGTTGGCATTTTAATCTGTTGACGCCTTCCGCTCCGATTCTGAAAATGATTTATTGATGCTTAAATCCACAATATACAGGGTGTGAAGCTGTCAACGGCCGTCCTAACCCTGAACGTGCCTGCTCTCCTCAGATCACAGACTGCTGCCCGGCAGATACAGGCATGGGAGACTGGCTGGCAATCCAAGGTGCCATTGACATTTTGCTCTGTTACCGCCTTCTTCTCCGATTAATAAAAATATTTATTGATGCTTAAATCCACAATATACAAGGCGTAAAGATGTCATCGGCCATCCTAAGCTGAACGCGCCTGCTTTCGTCAGATCGCAGACTGCAACCCAGCTTAGGGCCCGGTAAGTACTGGCTGGGAATCCCGGGTGCCATTGACATTTTGCTCTATTGCTGCCTTCCGCTCCGATTCCGAAAAGAATTTATTGATGCTTAAATCCACAGTATACAAGGTGTGAAGCTGTCGACGGCCATCCTAAGCTTAACGCGCCTGTTCTCGTCAGATCGCAGACTGGTACAGATCTTAGCGACCGGTAAGTACTGGCATGGGAGACTGGTTGGGAATCCCGGCTGCCGTTGACATTTTGCTCTGTTGCCGCCTTCCGTTCCGATTCCGAAAAGGATTTATTGATGCTTAAATGCACAGTATAAAGGGCGAAAAGCTGTCAACGGCCATCCTAAGCTGAACGCGCCTGCTCTCGTCAGATCGCAGACTGCTACCCAGCTTAGGGCCCGGTAAGTACCAGCATGGGAGACTGGCTGGGAATCCCAGGTGTCGTTGACATTTTGCTCTGTTGCCGCCTTCCGCTCCGATTCCGAAAAGGATTTATTGATGCTTAAATCCACAGTATACAGGGTTTGAAGATGTCTACGGCCATCCTAAGCTGAATGCGCCTGTTTTCGTCAGATCGCAGACTGCTACTCAGCTTCGGGCCTGGTAAGTACCAGCATGGGAGACTGGCTGGGAATCCCGGGTGCAGTTGACATTTTGCTCTGTTTCTGCTCCGATTCCGAAAATTATTTCTTGATGCTTAAATCCACAGTATACAAAGTGTGAAGCTGTCAACGGCCATCCTAAGCTGAACGCGCCTGCTCTCGTCAGATCGCATTCTGCTACCCAGCTTAGGGCCTGGTAAGTACCAGCATGGGAGACTGGCTGGGAATCTTGGGTGCAGTTGACATTTTAATCTGTTACCCCCTTCCGCTCCGATTCGGAAAAGAATTTATTGATGCTTAAATCCACAATATACAGGGTGTGAAGCTGTCAACGGCCGTCCTAAGCTGAACGCGCCAGCTCTCGTCAGATCGCAGACTGCTGTCCGGCAGATACAGGCATGGGAGACTGGCTGGCAATCCAAGGTGCCATTGACATTTTGCTCTGTTGCCGCCTTCTTCTCCGATTAATAAAAATATTTATTGATGCTTAAATCCACAATATACAAGGCATAAAGATGTCAACGGCCATCCTAAGCTGAACGCGCCTGCTCTCGTCAGATCGCAGACTGCTACCCAGCTTTGGGCCCGGTAAGTACTGGCATGGGAGACTGGCTGCGAATCCCGGGTGCTGTTGACATTTTGCTCTATTACTGCCTTCCGCTCCGATTCCGAAAATAATTTATTGATGCTTAAATCCACAGTATACAAAGCGTGAAGCTGTCAACGGCCATCCTAAGCTGAACGCGCCTGCTCTCGTGAGATCGCAGACTGCTACCCAGCTTAGGGCCTGGTAAGTACCAGCATGGGAGACTGGCTGGGAATCCCGGGTGCAGTTGACATTTTAATCTGTTGCCGCCTTCCGCTCCGATTCGGAAAAGGATTTATTGATGCTTAAATGCACAGTATAAAGGGCGTGAAGCTATCAACGGCCATCCTAAGCCTGAACGTGCCTGCTCTCCTCAGATCGCAGACTGCTGCCCGGCAGTTACCAGCATGGGAGACTGGCTGGCAATCCAAGGTGCCATTGACATGAATGCGCCTGCTCTCGTCAGATTGCAGACTGCTACCCAGCTTAGGGCCCGGTAAGTACTGGCATGGGAGACTGGCTGGGAATCCCGGTTGCCGTTGATATTTTGCTCTATTGCTCCGATTCCGAAAAGAATTTATTGATGCTTAAATCCACAGTATACAAGGTGTGAAGCTGTCGACGGCCATCCTAAGCTTAACGCACCTGCTCTCGTCAGATCGCAGACTGGTACAGATCTTAGGGCCCGGTAAGTACCGGCATGGGACACTGGCTGGGAATCCCGGCTGCCGTTGACATTTTAATCTGTTGCCGCCTTCCGTTCCGATTCGGAAAAGGATTTATTGATGCTTAAATGCACAGTATAAAGGGCGTGAAGCTATCAACGGCCATCCTAAGCTGAACGCGCCTGCTCTCGTCAGATCGCAGACTGCTACCCAGCTTAGGGCCTGTTAAGTACCAGCATGGGAGACTGGCTGGGAATGTCAGGTGTTGTTGACATTTTGCTCTGTAGCTCTGTAGACATTTTGCTCCGATTCCGAAAAGGATTTATTGATGCTTAAATCCACAGTATACAGGCTGTGAAGCCGTCTACGGCTATCCTAAGCTGAATGCGACTATTCTTGTCAGATCGCAGACTGCTGCCCGGCAAGTACGGGCATGGGAGACTGGCTGGCAATCCAAGGTGCTATTGACATTTTGCTATGTTGCCGCCTTCTTCTCCGATTAATAAAAAAATTTATTGATGCTTAAATCCACAATATACAAGGCATAAAGATGGCAACGGCCATCCTAAGCTGAACGCACCTCCTCTCGTCAGATTGCAGACTGCTACCCAGCTTAGGGCCCGGTAAGTACTGGCATGGGAGACTGGCTGGGAATCCCGGGTGCCGTTGACATTTTGCTCCATTGCTCCATTGCTGCCTTCCGCTCCGATTCCGAAAAGAATTTATTGATGCTTAAATCCACAGTATACAAGGTGTGAAGCTGTCGACGGCCATCCTAAGCTTAACGCGCCTGCTCTCGTCAGATCGCAGACTGGTACAGATCTTAGGGCCCGGTAAGTACCGGCATGGGACACTGGCTGGGAATCCCGGCTGCCGTTGACATTTTGCTCTGTTGCCGCCTACCGTTCTGGTTCCGATTCCGAAAAGGATTTATTGATGCTTAAATGCACAGTATAAAGGGCGAGAAGCTGTCAACGGCCATCCTAAGCTGAACGCGAATGCTCTCGTCAGATTGCAGACTGCTACCCAGCTTAGGGCCCGGTAAGTTCCAGCATGGGAGACTGGCTTGGAATCCCAGGTGTCGTTGACATTTTGCTCTGTTGCCGCCTTCCGCTCCGATTCCGAAAAGGATTTATTGATGCTTAAATCCACAGTATACAGGGTTTGAAGATGTCTACGGCCATCCTAAGCTGAATGCGCCTGTTTTCGTCAGATCGCAGACTGCTACTCAGCTTCGGGCTTGGTAAGTACCAGCATGGGAGACTGGCTGGGAATCCCGGGTGCAGTTGACATTTTGCTCTGTTTCTGCTCCGATTCCGAAAATTATTTATTGATGCTTAAATCCACAGTATACAAAGTGTGAAGCTGTCAACGGCCATCCTAAGCTGAACGCGCCTGCTCTTGTCAGATCGCAGTCTGCTACCCAGCTTAGGGCCTGGTAAGTACCAGCATGGGAGACTGGCTGGGAATCTTGGGTGCAGTTGACATTTTAATCTGTTACCCCCTTCCGCTCCGATTCGGAAAAGAATTTATTGATGCTTAAATCCACAATATACAGGGTGTGAAGCTGTCAACGGCCGTCCTAAGCTGAACGCGCCAGCTCTCGTCAGATCGCAGACTGCTGTCCGGCAGATACAGGCATGGGAGACTGGCTGGCAATCCAAGGTGCCATTGACATTTTGCTCTGTTGCCGCCTTCTTCTCCGATTAATAAAAATATTTATTGATGCTTAAATCCACAATATACAAGGCATAAAGATGTCAACGGCCGTCCTAAGCTGAACGCGCCTGCTCTCGTCAGATCGCAGACTGCTACCCAGCTTTGGGCCCGGTAGGTACTGGCATGGGAGACTGGCTGCGAATCCCGGGTGCTATTGACATTTTGCTCTATTACTGCCTTCCGCTCCGATTCCGAAAAGAATTTATTGATGCTTAAATCCACAGTATCCACAGTATACAAAGCGTGAAGCTGTCAACGGCCATCCTAAGCTGAACGCGCCTGCTCTCGTGAGATCGCAGACTGCTACCCAGCTTAGGGCCTGGTAAGTACCAGCATGGGAGACTGGCTGGGAATCCCGGGTGCAGTTGACATTTTAATCTGTTGCCGCCTTCCGCTCCGATTCGGAAAAGGATTTATTGATGCTTAAATGCACAGTATAAAGGGCGTGAAGCTATCAACGGCCATCCTAAGCCTGAACGTGCCTGCTCTCCTCAGATCGCAGACTGCTGCCCGGCAGTTACCAGCATGGGAGACTGGCTGGCAATCCAAGGTGCCATTGACATGAATGCGCCTGCTCTCGTCAGATTGCAGACTGCTACCCAGCTTAGGGCCCGGTAAGTACTGGCATGGGAGACTGGCTGGGAATCCCGGTTGCCGTTGATATTTTGCTCTATTGCTCCGATTCCGAAAAGAAAATTTATTGATGCTTAAATCCACAGTATACAAGGTGTGAAGCTGTCGACGGCCATCCTAAGCTTAACGCACCTGGTCTCGTCAGATCGCAGACTGGTACAGATCTTAGGGCCCGGTAAGTACCGGCATGGGACACTGGCTGGGAATCCCGGCTGCCGTTGACATTTTAATCTGTTGCCGCCTTCCTCTCCGATTCGGAAAAGGATTTATTGATGCTTAAATGCACAGTATAAAGGGCGTGAAGCTATCAACGGCCATCCTAAGCTGAACGCGCCTGCTCTCGTCAGATCGCAGACTGCTACCCAGCTTAGGGCCTGTTAAGTACCAGCATGGGAGACTGGCTGGGAATGTCAGGTGTTGTTGACATTTTGCTCTGTAGCTCTGTAGACATTTTGCTCCGATTCCGAAAAGGATTTATTGATGCTTAAATCCACAGTATACAGGGTGTGAAGCCGTCTACGGCTATCCTAAGCTGAATGCGACTATTCTTGTCAGATCGCAGACTGCTGCCCGGCAAGTACGGGCATGGGAGACTGGCTGGCAATCCAAGGTGCTATTGACATTTTGCTATGTTGCCGCCTTCTTCTCCGATTAATAAAAAAATTTATTGATGCTTAAATCCACAATATACAAGGCATAAAGATGGCAACGGCCATCCTAAGCTGAACGCACCTCCTCTCGTCAGATTGCAGACTGCTACCCAGCTTAGGGCCCGGTAAGTACTGGCATGGGAGACTGGCTGGGAATCCCGGGTGCCGTTGACATTTTGCTCCATTGCTGCCTTCCGCTCCGATTCCGAAAATAATTTATTGATGCTTAAATCCACAGTATACAAGGTGTGAAGCTGTCGACGGCCATCCTAAGCTTAACGCGCCTGCTCTCGTCAGATCGCAGACTGGTACAGATCTTAGGGCCCGGTAAGTACCGGCATGGGACACTGGCTGGGAATCCCGGCTGCCGTTGACATTTTGCTCTGTTGCCGCCTACCGTTCTGGTTCCGATTCCGAAAAGGATTTATTGATGCTTAAATGCACAGTATAAAGGGCGAGGAGCTGTCAACGGCCATCCTAAGCTGAACGCGAATGCTCTCGTCAGATTGCAGACTGCTACCCAGCTTAGGGCCCGGTAAGTTCCAGCATGGGAGACTGGCTTGGAATCCCAGGTGTCGTTGACATTTTGCTCTGTTGCCGCCTTCCGCTCCGATTCTGAAAAGGATTTATTGATGCTTAAATCCACAGTATACAGAGTGTGGAGATGTCTTCGGCCATCCTAAGCTGAATGCGCCTGTTCTCGTCAGATCGCAGACTGCTACCCAGCTTCGGGCCTGGTAAGTACCAGCATGGGAGACTGGCTGGGAATCTCGGGTGCAGATGACATTTTGCTCTGCTCCGATTCCGAAAATTATTTATTGATGCTTATATCCACAGTATACAAAGTGTGAAGCTGTCAACGGCCATCCTAAGCTGAACGCGCCTGCTCTCGTCAGATTGCAGACTGCTATCCAGCTTAGGGCCTGGTAAGTACCAGCATGGGAGACTGGCTGGGAATCCCGGGTGCAGTTGACATTTTAATCTGTTGCCGCCTTCCGCTCCGATTCGGAAAAGGATTTATTGATGCTTAAATCCACAATATACAGGGTGTGAAGCTGTCAACGGCCATCCTAAGCCTGAACGTGCCTGCTCTCCTCAGATTGCAGACTGATGCCCGGCAGTTACTGGCATGGGAGACTGGCTGGCAATCCAAGGTGCCATTGACATTTTGCTCTGTTGCCGCCTTCCTCTCCGATTAATAAAAATATTTATTGATGCTTAAATCTACAATATACAAGGCATGAAGATGTCAACGGCCATCCTAAGCTGAACGCGCCTGATCTCGTCAGATCGCAGACTGCTACCCAGCTTAGGGCCCAGTAAGTACCGGCATGGGAAACTGGCTGGGAATCCCGGGTGCAGTTGACATTTTGCTCTGTTGCCGCCTTCCGTTCCGATTCCGAAAAGGATTTATTGATGCTTAAATGCACAGTATAAAGGGCGTGAAGCTGTCAACGGCCATCCTAAGCTGAACGCGCCTGCTCTCGTCAGATCGCAGACTGCTACCCAGCTTAGGGCCTGGTAAGTACCAGCATGGGAGACTGGCTGGGAATCTCAGGTGTTGCTGACATGTAGCTCTGTAGACATTTTGCTCCGATTCCGAAAAGGATTTATTGATGCTTAAATCCACAATATACAGGGTGTGAAGCCGTCTACGGCTATCCTAAGCTGAATGCGCCTGTTCTTGTCAGATCGCAGACTGCTGCCCGGCAAGTACGGGCATGGGAGACTGGCTGGCAATCCAAGGTGCAATTGACATTTTGCTCTTTTGCCGCCTTCCTCTCCGATTAAAAAAAATATTTATTGATGCTTAAATCCACAGTATACAAGGCGTGAAGATGTCAACGGCCATCCTAAGCTGAACGCGCCTGCTCTCGTCAGATCGCAGACTGCTACCCAGCTTAGGGCCTGGTAAGTACTGGCATGGGAGACTGGCTGGGAATCCCGGGTGCCGTTGACATTTTGCTCTATTGCTGCCTTCCGCTCCGATTCCGAAAATAATTTATCGATGCTTAAATCCACAGTATACAAGGTGTGAAGCTGTCGACGGCAATCCTAAGCTTAACGCGCCTGCTCTCGTCAGATCGCAGACTGGTACAGATCTTAGCGCCCGGTAAGTACCGGCATGGGAGACTGGCTGGGAATCCCGGCTGCCGTTGACATTTTGCTCTGTTGCCGCCTTCCGTTCCGATTCCGAAAAGGATTTATTGATGCTTAAATGCACAGTACAAAGGGCGAAAAGCTGTCAACGGCCATCCTAAGCTGAACGCGCCTGCTCTCGTCAGATCGCAGACTGCTACCCATCTTAGGGCCCGGTAAGTACCAGCATGGGAGACTGGCTGGGAATCCCAGGTGTCGTTGACATTTTGCTCTGTTGCCGCCTTCCGCTCCGATTCCGAAAAGGATTTATTGATGCTTAAATCCACAGTATACAGGGTTTGAAGATGTCTACGGCCATCCTAAGCTGAATGCGCCTGTTTTCGTCAGATCGCAGACTGCTACCCAGCTTCGGGCCTGGTAAGTACCAGCATGGGAGACTGGCTGGGAATCCCGGGTGCAGTTGACATTTTGCTCTGTTTCTGCTCCGATTCCGAAAATTATTTATTGATGCTTAAATCCACAGTATACAAAGTGTGAAGCTGTCAACGGCCATCCTAAGCTGAACGCGCCTGCTCTCGTCAGATCGCAGTCTGCTACCCAGCTTAGGGCCTGGTAAGTACCAGCATGGGAGACTGGCTGGGAATCTTGGGTGCAGTTGACATTTTAATCTGTTGCCGCCTTCCGCTCCGATTCGGAAAAGAATTTATTGATGCTTAAATCCACAATATACAGGGTGTGAAGCTGTCAACGGCCGTCCTAAGCTGAACGCGCCAGCTCTCGTCAGATCGCAGACTGCTGTCCGGCAGATACAGGCATGGGAGACTGGCTGGCAATCCAAGGTGCCATTGACATTTTGCTCTGTTGCCGCCTTCTTCTCCGATTAATAAAAATATTTATTGATGCTTAAATCCACAATATACAAAGCATAAAGATGTCAACGGCCATCCTAAGCTGAACGCGCCTGCTCTCGTCAGATCGCAGACTGCTACCCAGCTTTGGGCCCGGTAAGTACTGGCATGGGAGACTGGCTGCGAATCCCGGGTGCTGTTGACATTTTGCTCTATTACTGCCTTCCGCTCCGATTCCGAAAAGAATTTATTGATGCTTAAATCCACAGTATACAAAGTGTGAAGCTGTCAACGGCCATCCTAAGCTGAACGCGCCTGCTCTCGTGAGATCGCAGACTGCTACCCAGCTTAGGGCCTGGTAAGTACCAGCATGGGAGACTGGCTGGGAATCCCGGGTGCAGTTGACATTTTAATCTGTTGCCGCCTTCCGCTCCGATTCGGAAAAGGATTTATTGATGCTTAAATGCACAGTATAAAGGGCGTGAAGCTATCAACGGCCATCCTAAGCCTGAACGTGCCTGCTCTCCTCAGATCGCAGACTGCTGCCCGGCAGTTACCAGCATGGGAGACTGGCTGGCAATCCAAGGTGCCATTGACATGAATGCGCCTGCTCTCGTCAGATCGCAGACTGCTACCCAGCTTAGGGCCCAGTAAGTATCGGCATGGGAGACTGGCTGGGAATCCCGGGTGCAGTTGACATTTTGCTCTGTTGCCGCCTTCCGTTCCGATTCCGAAAAGGATTTATTGATGCTTAAATGCACAGTATAAAAAGCATAAAGCTGTCAATGGCCGTCCTGAGCTGAACGCGCCTGCTGTCGTCAGATTGCAGACTGCTACCCAGCTTAGGGCCTGGTAAGTACTGGCATGGGAGACTGGCTGGGAATCCCGGTTGCCGTTGATATTTTGCTCTATTGCTCCGATTCCGAAAAGAATTTATTGATGCTTAAATCCACAGTATACAAGGTGTGAAGCTGTCGACGGCCATCCTAAGCTTAACGCACCTGCTCTCGTCAGATCGCAGACTGGTACAGATCTTAGGGCCCGGTAAGTACCGGCATGGGACACTGGCTGGGAATCCCGGCTGCCGTTGACATTTTAATCTGTTGCCGCCTTCCTCTCCGATTCGGAAAAGGATTTATTGATGCTTAAATGCACAGTATAAAGGGCGTGAAGCTATCAACGGCCATCCTAAGCTGAACGCGCCTGCTCTCGTCAGATCGCAGACTGCTACCCAGCTTAGGGCCTGTTAAGTACCAGCATGGGAGACTGGCTGGGAATGTCAGGTGTTGTTGACATTTTGCTCTGTAGCTCTGTACACATTTTGCTCCGATTCCGAAAAGGATTTATTGATGCTTAAATCCACAGTATACAGTGTGTGAAGCCGTCTACGGCTATCCTAAGCTGAATGCGACTATTCTTGACAGATCGCAGACTGCTGCCCGGCAAGTACGGGCATGGGAGACTGGCTGGCAATCCAAGGTGCTATTGACATTTTGCTATGTTGGCGCCTTCTTCTCCGATTAATAAAAATATTTATTGATGCTTAAATCCACAATATACAAGGCATAAAGATGGCAACGGCCATCCTAAGCTGAACGCACCTCCTCTCGTCAGATTGCACACTGCTACCCAGCTTAGGGCCCGGTAACTACTGGCATGGGAGACTGGCTGGGAATCCCGGGTGCCGTTGACATTTTGCTCTATTGCTGCCTTCCGCTCCGATTCCGAAAAGAATTTATTGATGCTTAAATCCACAGTATACAAGGTGTGAAGCTGTCGACGGCCATCCTAAGCTTAACGCGCCTGCTCTCGTCAGATTGCAGACTGGTACAGATCTTAGGGCCCGGTAAGTACCGGCATGGGACACTGGCTGGGAATCCCGGCTGCCGTTGACATTTTGCTCTGTTGCCGCCTACCGTTCTGGTTCCGATTCCGAAAAGGATTTATTGATGCTTAAATGCACAGTATAAAGGGCAAGAAGCTGTCAACGGCCATCCTAAGCTGAACGCGCCTGCTCTCGTCAGATTGCAGACTGCTACCCAGCTTAGGGCCCGGTAAGTTCCAGCATGGGAGACTGGCTTGGAATCCCAGGTGTCGTTCACATTTTGCTCTGTTGCCGCGTTCCGCTCCGATTCCGAAAAGGATTTATTGATGCTTAAATCCACAGTATAAAGAGTGTGGAGATGTCTTCGGCCATCCTAAGCTGAATGCGCCTGTTCTCGTCAGATCGCAGACTGCTACCCAGCTTCGGGCCTGGTAAGTACCAGCATGGGAGACTGGCTGGGAATCTCGGGTGCATATGACATTTTGCTCTGCTCCGATTCCGAAAATTATTTATTGATGCTTATATCCACAGTATACAAAGTGTGAAGCTGTCAACGGCCATCCTAAGCTGAACGCGCCTGCTCTCGTCAGATCGCAGACTGCTATCCAGCTTAGGGCCTGGTAAGTACCAGCATGGGAGACTGGCTGGGAATCCCGGGTGCAGTTGACATTTTAATCTGTTGCCGCCTTCCGCTCCGATTCGGAAAAGGATTTATTGATGCTTAAATCCACAATATACAGGGTGTGAAGCTGTCAACGGCCATCCTAAGCCTGAACGTGCCTGCTCTCCTCAGATTGCAGACTGATGCCCGGCAGTTACTGGCATGGGAGACTGGCTGGCAATCCAAGGTGCCATTGACATTTTGCTCTGTTGCCGCCTTCCTCTCCGATTAATAAAAATATTTATTGATGCTTAAATCCACAATATACAAGGCATGAAGATGTCAACGGCCATCCTAAGCTGAACGCGCCTGATCTCGTCAGATCGCAGACTGCTACCCAGCTTAGGGCCCAGTAAGTACCGGCATGGGAGACTGGCTGGGAATCCCGGGTGCAGTTGACATTTTGCTCTGTTGCCGCCTTCCGTTCCGATTCCGAAAAGGATTTATTGATGCTTAAATGCACAGTATAAAGGGCGTGAAGCTGTCAACGGCCATCCTAAGCTGAACGCGCCTGCTCTCGTCAGATCGCAGACTGCTACCCAGCTTAGGGCCCGGTAAGTACCAGCATGGGAGACTGGCTGGGAATCTCAGGTGTTGCTGACATGTAGCTCTGTAGACATTTTGCTCCGATTCCGAAAAGGATTTATTGATGCTTAAATCCACAATATACAGGGTGTGAAGCCGTCTACGGCTATCCTAAGCTGAATGCGCCTGTTCTTGTCAGATCGCAGACTGCTGCCCGGCAAGTACGGGCATGGGAGACTGGCTGGCAATCCAAGGTGCTATTGACATTTTGCTCTGTTGCCGCCTTCCTCTCCGATTAAAAAAAATATTTATTGATGCTTAAATCGACAGTATACAAGGCGTGAAGATGTCAACGGCCATCCTAAGCTGAACACGCCTGCTCTTGTCAGATCGCAGACTGCTACCCAGCTTAGGGCCCGGTAAGTACTGGCATGGGAGACTGGCTGGGAATCCCGGGTGCTGTTGACATTTTGCTCTATTGCTGCCTTCCGCTCCGATTCCGAAAATAATTTATCGATGCTTAAATCCACAGTATACAAGGTGTGAAGCTGTCGACGGCCATCCTAAGCTTAACGCGCCTGCTCTCGTCAGATCGCAGACTGGTACAGATCTTAGGGCCCGGTAAGTACCGGCAAGGGACACTGGCTGGGAATCCCGGCTGCCGTTGACATTTTGCTCTGTTGCCGCCTTCCGTTCCGATTCCGAAAAGGATTTATTGATGCTTAAATGCACAGTATAAAGGGCAAGAAGCTGTCAATGGCCATCCTAAGCTGAACGCGCCTGCTCTCGTCAGATCGCAGACTGCTACCCAGCTTAGGGCCCGGTAAGTACTAGCATGGGAGGCTGGCTGGGAATCCCAGGTGTCGTAGACATTTTGCTCTGTTGCCGCCTTCCGCTCCGATTCAGAAAAGGATTTATTGATGCTTAAATCCACAGTATACAGGGTGTGAAGATGTCTACGGCCATCCTAAGCTGAATGCGCCTGTTCTCGTCAGATCACAGACTGCTACCCAGCTTCGGGCCCAGTAAGTACCAGCATGGGAGACTGGCTGGGAATCCCGAGTGCAGTTGACAATTTGCTCTGTTTCTGCTCCGATTCCGAAAATTATTTATTGATGCTTAAATCCACAGTATACAAAGTGTGAAGCTGTCAACGGCCATCCTAAGCTGAACTCGCCTGCTCTCGTCAGGTCGCAGACTGCTACCCAGCTTAGGGCCTGATAAGTACCAGCATGGGAGACTGGCTGGGAATCCCGGGTGCAGTTGACATTTTGCTCTGTTCCCGCCTTCCGCTCCGATTCGGAAAAGGATTTATTGATGCTTAAATGCACAGTATAAAGGGCGTGAAGCTGTCAACGGCCATCCTAAGCTGAACGTGCCTGCTCTCGTCAGATCACAGACTGCTACCCAGCTCAGGGCCCGGTAAGTACCAGCATGGGAGACTGGCTGGGAATCCCAGGTGTTGTTGACATTTTGCTCTGTAGCCGCCTTCCGCTCCGATTCCGAAAAGGATTTATTGATGCTTAAATCCACAGTATACAGGGTGTGAAGCCGTCTACGGCCATCCTAAGCTGAACGCGCCTGCTCTCGTCAGATCGCAGACTGCTACCCAGCTTAGGGCCCGGTAAGTACTGGCATGGGAGACTGGTTGGGAATCCCGGTTGCCGTTGACATTTTGCTCTATTGCTGCCTTCCGCTCCGATTCCGAAAAGGATTTATTGATGCTTAAATGCACAGTATAAAGGGTAAAAAGCTGTCAACGGCCATCCTAAGCTGAACGCGCCTGCTCTCGTCAGATTCCAGACTGCTATCCAGCTTAGGGCCCGGTAAGTACCAGCATGGGAGACTGGCTGGGAATCCCGGGTGCAGTTGACATTTTAATCTGTTGCCGCCTTCCGCTCCGATTCGGAAAAGGATTTATTGATGCTTAAATCTACAATATACAGGGTGTGAAGCTGTCAACGGCCATCCTAAGCCTGAACGTGCCTGCTCTCCTCAGATCGCAGACTGCTGCCCGGCAGTTAACGGCATGGGAGACTGGCAGGCAATCCAAGTTGCCATTGACATTTTGCTCTCTTGCCGCCTTCCTCTCCGATTAATAAAAATATTTATTGATGCTTAAATCCACAATATAAAAGGCGTGAAGATGTCAACGGCCATCCTAAGCTGAACGCGCCTGCTCTCGTCAGATCGCAGACTGCTACCCAGTTTAGGGCCCAGTAAGTACCGACATGGGAGACTGGCTGGGAATCCCGGGTGCAGTTGACATTTTGCTCTGTTGCCGCCTTCCGTTCCGATTCCGAAAAGGATTTATTGATGCTTAAATGCACAGTATAAAAAGCATGAAGCTGTCAATGGCCATCCTAAGCTGAACGCGCCTGCTCTCGTCAGATCGCAGACTGCTACCCAGCTTAGGGCCCGGTAAGTACTGGCATGGGAGACGGGCTGGGAATCCCGGTTGCCATTGACATTTTGCTCTATTGCTCGAATTCCGAAAATAATTTATTGATGCTTGAATCCACAGTATACAAGGTGTGAAGCTGTCGACGGCCATCCTAAGCTTAACGCACCTGCTCTCGTCAGATCGCAGACTGGTACAGATCTTAGGGCCCGGTAAGTACCGGCATGGGACACTGGCTGGGAATCCCGGCTGCCGTTGACATTTTGCTCTGTTGCCGCCTTCCGTTCCGATTCCGAAAAGGATTTATTGATGCTTAAATCCACAGTATACAGGGTATGAAGATGTCTACGGCCATCCTAAGCTGAATGCGCCTGTTCTCGTCACATCGCAGACTGCTACCCAGCTTCGGGCCTGGTAAGTACCAGCATGGGAGACTGGCTGGGAATCCCGAATGCAGTTGACATTTTGCTCTGTTTCTGCTCCGATTCCGAAAATTATTTATTGATGCTTAAATCCACAGTATACAAAGTGTGAAGCTGTCAACGGCCATCCTAAGCTGAACGCGCCTGCTCTTGTCAGATCGCAGACTGCTTCCCAGCTTAGGGCCTGGAAAGTACCAGCATGGGAGACTGGCTGGGAATCCCGGGTGCAGTTGACATTTTAATCTGTTGCCGCCTTCCGCTCCGATTCAGAAAAGGATTTATTGATGCTTAAATCCACAATATACAGGGTGTGAAGCTGTCAACGGCCATCCTAAGCCTGAACATGCCTGCTCTCCTCCGATCGCAGGCTGCTGCCCGGCAGATGCAGGCATGGGAGACTGGCTGGCAATCCAAGGTGCCATCGACATTTTGCTCTCTTGCCGCCTTCTTTTCCGATTAAAAAAAATATTTATTGATGCTTAAATTCACAATATACAAGGCGTAAAGATGTCAACGGCCATCCTAAGCTGAACGCGCCTGCTCTCGTCAGATCGCAGACTGCTACCCAGCTTAGGGCCTGGTAATTACCAGCATGGGAGACTGGCTGGGAATCCCGAGTGCAGTTGACATTCTGCTCTGATTCCGAAAATTATTTATTGATGCTTAAATCCACAGTATACAAAGTGTGAAGCTGTCAACGGCCATCCTAACCTGAACGCGCCTGCTCTCGTCAGATCGCAGACTGCTACCCAGCTTAGGGCCTGGTAATTACCAGCATGGGAGACTGGCTGGGAATCCCAGGTGTTGTTGACATTTTGCTCTGTAGCCGCCTTCCGCTCCGATTCCGAAAAGGATTTATTGATGCTTAAATCCACAGTATACAGGGTGTGAAGCCGTCTACGGCTATCCTAAGCTGAATGTGCCTGTTCTTGTCAGATCGCAGACTGCTGCCCGGAAAGTACGGGCATGGGAGACTGGCTGGCAATCCAAGGTGCTATTGACATTTTGCTCTGTTGCCGCCTTCCTCTCCGATTAAAAAAAATATTCATTGATGCTTAAATCCACAGTATACAAGGCGTGAAGATGTCAACGGCCATCCTAAGCTGATCGCGCCTGTTCTCGTCAGATCGCAGACTGCTACGCAGCTTAGGGCCCAGTAAGTACCGGCATGGGAGACTGGCTGGGAATCCCGGGTGCAGTTGCCATTTTGCTCTGTTGCCGCCTTCCGTTCCGATTCCGAAAAGGATTTATTGATGATTAAATGCACAGTATAAAAAGCATGAAGCTGTCAATGGCCATCCTAAGCTGAACTCGCCTGCTCTCGTCAGATCGCAGACTGCTACCCAGCTTCGGGCCCGGTAAGTACTGGCATTTGAGACTGGCTGGGAATCCCGGGTGCTGTTGACATTTTGCTCTATTGCTGCCTTCCGCTCCGATTCCGAAAATAATTTATTGATGCTTAAATCCACAGTATACAAGGTGTGAAGCTGTCGACGGCCATCCTAAGCTTAACGCGCCTGCTCTCGTCAGATCGCAGACTGGTACAGATCTTAGGGCCCGGTAAGTACCGGCATGGGACACTGGCTGGGAATCCCGGCTGCCGTTGACATTTTGCTCTGTTGCCGCCTTCCGTTCCGATTCCGAAAAGGATTTATTGATGCTTAAATGCACAGTATAAAGGGCGAGAAGCTGGCAACGGCCATCCTAAGCTGAACGCGCCTGCTCTCTGCAGATCGCAGACTGCTACCCAGCTTAGGGCCCGGTAAGTACCAGCATGGGAGACTGGCTGGGAATCCCAAGTGTCGTTGACATTTTGCTCTGTTGCCGCCTTCCGCTCCGATTCCGAAAAGGATTTATTGATGCTTAAATCCACAGTATACAGGGTGAGAAGATGTCTACGGCCATCCTAAGCTGAATGTGCCTGTGCTTGTCAGATCGCAGACTGCTACCCAGCTTAGGGCCCGGTAAGTACCAGCATGGGAGACTGGCTGGGAATCCCAAGTGTCGTTGACATTTTGCTCTGTTGCCGCCTTCCGCTCCGATTCGGAAAAGGATTTATTGATGCTTAAATCCACAATATACAGGGTGTGAAGCTGTCAACGGCCATCCTAAGCTGAACGCGCCTGCTCTCGTCAGATCGCAGACTGCTAGCCAGCTTAGGGACCGGTAAGTACTAGCATAGGAGACTGGCTGGGAATCCCAGGTGTTGTTTACATTTTGCTCTATTGCTGCCTTCCGCTCCGATTCCGAAAATAATTTATTGATGCTTAAATGTACAGTAGAAAGGGCAAGAAGCTGTCAACGGCCATCCTAAGCTGAACGCGCATGCTCTCGTCAGATCGCAGACTGCTACCCAGCTTAGGGCCCGGTAAGTACTGGCATGGGAAACTGGCTGGGAATCCCGGGTGCCGTTGACATTACGCTCTATTGCTGCCTTCCGCTCCGATTCCGAAAAGAATTTATTGATGCTTAAATCCACAGTATACAAGGTGTGAAGCTGTCGACGGCCATCCTAAGCTTAACGCGCCTGCTCTCGTCAGATCGCAGACTGGTACAGATCTTAGGGCCCGGTAAGTACCGGCATGGGACACTGGCTGTTAATCCCGGCTGCCGTTGACATTTTGCTCTGTTGCCGCCTTCCGTTCCGATTCCGAAAAGGATTTATTGATGCTTAAATGCACAGTATACAAAGTGTGAAGCTGGCAACGGCCATCCTAAGCTGAACGCGCCTGCTCTCATCAGATCGCAGACTGCTACCCAGCTTAGGGCCCGGTAAGTACCTGCATGGGAGACTGGCTGGGAATCCCAGGTGTTGTTTACATTTTGCTCTGTGGCCGCCTTCCGCTCCGATTCCGAAAATGATTTATTGATGCTTAAATCCACAGTATACAGGGTGTGAAGCCGTCTACAGCCATCCTAAGCTGAATGCGCCTGTTCTTGTCAGATCGCAGACTGCTGCCCGGCAAGTACGGGCATGGGAGACTGGCTGGCAATCCAAGGTGCTATTGACATTTTGCTCTGTTGCCGCCTTCCTCTCCGATTAAAAAAAATATTTATTGATGCTTAAATCCACAGTATACAAGGTGTGAAGATGTCAACGGCCATCCTAAGCTGAACGCGCCTGCTCTCGTCAGATCGCAGACTGCTACGCAGCTTAGGGCCCAGTAAGTACCGGCATGGGAGACTGGCTGGGAATCCCGGGTGCAGTTGACATTTTGCTCTGTTGCCGCCTTCCGTTCCGATTCCGAAAAGGATTTATTGATGCTTAAATGCACAGTATAAAAAGCATGAAGCTGTCAATGGCATCCTAAGCTGAACGTGCCTGCTCTCGTCAGATCGCAGACTGGTACAGATCTTAGGGCCCGGTAAGTACCGGCATGGGACACTGGCTGGGAATCCTGGCTGCCGTTGACATTTTGCTCTGTTGCCGCCTTCCTCTCCGATTCCGAAAAGGATTTATTGATGCTTAAATGCACAGTATAAAGGGCATGAAGCTGTCAACGGCCATCCTATGCTGAACGCGCCTGCTCTCGTCAGATCGCAGACTGCTACCCAGCTTAGGGCCTGGTAAGTACCAGCATGGGAGTCTGGCTGGGAATCTCAGGTGTTGTTGACATTTTGCTCTGTAGCTCTGTAGACATTTTGCTCCGAAAAGGATTTATTGATGCTTAAATCCACAGTATACAGGGTGTGAAGCCGTCTACGGCTATCCTAAGCTGAATGCGCCTGTTCTTGTCAGATCGCAGACTGCTGCCCGGCAAGTACGGGCATGGGAGACTGGCTGGCAATCCAAGGTGCTGTTGACATTTTGCTCTGTTGCCGCCTTCCTCTCCGATTCCGAAAAGGATTTATTGATGCTTAAATGCACAGTATAAAAAGCATGAAGCTGTCAATGGCCATCCTAAGCTGAACGCGCCTGCTCTCGTCAGATCGCAGACTGCTACTCAGTTTTGGGCCCGGTAAGTACCAGCATGGGAGACTGGCTGGGAATCCCGGCTGCCGTTGACATTTTGCTCTATTGCCGCCTTCCGCTCCGATTCCGAAAAGGATTTATTGATGCTTAAATGCACAGTATAAAGGGCGAGAAGCTGTCAACGGCCATCCTAAGCTGAACGCGCCTGTTCTCGTCAGATCGCAGACTGCTACCCAGCTTAGGGCCCGGTAAGTAATAGCATGGGAGACTGGCTGGGAATCCCAAGTGTTGTTGACATTTTGCTCTGTTGCCGCCTTCCGCTCCGATTCCGAAAAGGATTTATTGATGCTTAAATCCACAGTATACAGGGTGTGAAGATGTCTACGGCCATCCTAAGCTGAATGCGCCTGTTCTCGTCAGATCGCAGACTGCTACCCAGCTTCGGGCCTGGTAAGTACCAGCAATGGAGACTGGCTGGGAATCCCGAGTGCAGTTGACATTTTGCTCTGTTTCTGCTCCGATTCCGAAAATTATTTATTGATGCTTAAATCCACAGTATACAAAGTGTTAAGCTGTCAACGGCCATCCTAACCTGAACGCGCCTGCTCTCGTCAGATCGCAGACTGCTACCCAGCTTAGGGCCCAGTAAGTACCGGCATGAGAGACTGGCTGGGAATCCCGGGTGCAGTTGACATTTTGCTCTGTTGCCGCCTTCCGTTCCGATTCCGAAAAGGATTTATTGATGATTAAATGCACAGTATAAAAAGCATGATGCTGTCAATGGCCATCCTAAGCTGAACTCGCCTGCTCTCGTCAGATCGCAGACTGCTACCCAGCTTAGGGCCCGGTAAGTACTGGCATGGGAGACTGGCTGGGAATCCCGGGTGCCGTTGACATTTTGCTCTATTGCTGCCTTCCGCTCCGATTCCGAAAAGAATTTATTGATGCTTAAATCCACAGTATACAAGGTGTGAAGCTGTCGACGGCCATCCTAAGCTTAACGCGCCTGCTCTCGTCAGATCGCAGACTGGTACAGATCTTAGGGCCCGGTAAGTACCGGCATGGGACACTGGCTGGGAATCCCAGCTGCCGTTGACATTTTGCTCTGTTGCCGCCTTCCGTTCCGATTCCGAAAAGGATTTTTTGATGCTTAAATGCACAGTATAAATGGTGAGAAGCTGTCAACGGCCATCCTAAGCTGAACGCGCCTGCTTTCGTCAGATCGCAGACTGCTACCCAGCTTAGGGCCCGGTAAGTAATAGCATGGGAGACTGGCTGGGAATCCCAATTGTTGTTGACATTTTGCTCTGTTGCCGCCTTCCGCTCCGATTCCGAAAAGGATTTATTGATGCTTAAATCCACAGTATACAGGGTCTGAAGATGTCTACGGCCATCCTAAGCTGAATGCACCTGTTCTCGTCAGATTGCAGACTGCTACCCAGCTTCGGGCCTGGTAAGTACCAGCAATGGAGACTGGCTGGGAATCCCGAGTGCAGTTGACATTTTGCTCTGTTTCTGCTCCGATTCCGAAAATTATTTATTGATGCTTAAATCCACAGTATACAAAGTGTTAAGCTGTCAACGGCCATCCTAACCTGAACGCGCCTGCTCTTGTCAGATCGCAGACTGCTACCCAGCTTAGGGCCCAGTAAGTACCGGCATGGCAGACTGGCTGGGAATCCCGGGTGCAGTTGACATTTTGCTCTGTTGCCGCCTTCCGTTTCGATTCCGAAAAGGATTTATTGATGATTAAATGCACAGTATAAAAAGCATGAAGCTGTCAACGGCCATCCTAAGCTGAACTCGCCTGCTTTCGTCAGATCGCAGACTGCTACCCAACTTAGGGCCCGGTAAGTACTGGCATTTGTGACTGGCTGGGAATCCCGGGTGCTGTTGACATTTTGCTCTATTGCTGCTTTCCGTTCAGATTCCGAAAAGGATTTATTAATGCTTAAATCCACAGTATACAAGGTGTGAAGCTGTCGATGGCCATCCTAAGCTTAACGCGCCTGCTCTCGTCAGATCGCAGACTGGTACAGATCTTAGGGCCTGGTAAGTACCGGCATGGGACACTGGCTGGGAATCCCGGCTGCCGTTGACATTTTGCTCTGTTTCCGCCTTCCGTTCAGATTCCGAAAAGGATTTATTAATGCTTAAATGCACAGTATAAAGAGCGAGAAGCTGTCAACGGCCATCCTATGCTGAACGCGCCTGCTTTTGTCAGATCGCAGACTGCTACCCAGCTTAGGGCCAGGTAAGTACCAGCATGGGAGACTGGCTGGGAATCCCAAGTGTCGTTGACATTTTGCTCTTTTGCCGCCTTCCGCTCCGATTCCGAAAAGGATTTATTGATGCTTAAATCCACAGCATAGAGGGTGAGAAGATGTCTGCGGCCATCCTAAGCTAAATGTGCCTGTTCTCGTCAGAATGCAGACTGCTACCCAGTTTAGGGCCTGGTAAGTACCAGCATGGGAGACTGGCTGGGAATCCCGGGTGCAGTTGACATTTCAATCTGTTGCCGCCTTCTGCTCCGATTCGGAAAAGGATTTATTGATGCTTAAATCCACAATATACAGGGTGTGAAGATGTAAACGGCCATCCTAAGCTGAACGCGCCTGCTCTCGTCAGATCGCAGACTGCTACCCAGCTTAGCGCCCGGTAAGTACCAGCATGGGAGACTGGCTTGGAATCCCAGGTGTTGTTGACATTTTGCTCTGTAGCCGCCTTCCGCTCCGATTCAGAAAAGGATTTATTGATCCTTAAATCCACAATTTACAGGGTGTGAAGCCGTCTACGGCTATCCTAAGCTGAATGTGCCTGTTCTTGTCAGATCGCAGACTGCTGCCCGGCAAATACGGGCATGGGAGACTGGCTGGCAATCCAAGGTGCTATTGACATTTTGCTCTGTTGCCGCCTTCCTCTCCGATTCCGAAAAGGATTTATTGATGCTTAAATGCACAGTATAAAAAGCATGAAGCTGTCAATGGCCATCCTAAGCTGAACGCGCATGCTCCCGTCAGATCGCAGACTGCTACCCAGCTTAGGGCCCGGTAAGTACTGGCATCGGAGACTGGCTGGGAATCCCGGGTGCCGTTGACATTTTGCTCTATTGCTGCCTTCCGCTCCGATTCCGAAAAAAATTTATTGATGCTTAAATCCACAGTATACAAGGTGTGAAGCTGTCGACGGCCATCCTAAGTTTAACGCGCCTGCTCTCGTCAGATCGCAGACTGGTACAGATCTTAGGGCCCGGTAAGTACCGGCATGGGACACTGGCTGGGAATCCCGGGTGCAGTTGACATTTTAATCTGTTGCCGCCTTCCGCACCGATTCCGAAAAGAATTTATTGATGCTTAAATGCACAGTATAAAAAGCATGAAGCTGTCAATGGCCATCCTAAGCTGAACGCGCCTGCTCTCGTCAGATCGCAGACTGGTACAGATCTTAGGGCCCGGTAAGTACGGGCATGGGACACTGGCTGGGAATCCTGGCTGCCGTTGACATTTTGCTCTGTTGCCGCCTTCCTCTCCGATTCTGAAAAGGATTTATTGATGCTTAAATGCACAGTATAAAGGGTATGAAGCTGTCAACGGCCATCCTAAGCTGAACGCGCCTGCTCTCGTCAGATCGCAGACTGCTACCCAGCTTAGGGCCCGGTAAGTACCAGCATGGGAGACTGGCTGGGAATCTCAGGTGTTGTTGACATTTTGCTCTGTAGCTCTGTAGACATTTTGCTCCGATTCCGAAAAGGATTTATTGATGCTTAAATCCACAGTATACAGGGTGTGAAGCCGTCTACGGCTATCCTAAGCTGAATGCGCCTGTTCTTGTCAGATCGCAGACTGCTGCCCGGCAAGTACGGGCATGGGAGACTGGCTGGCAATCCAAGGTGCTATTGAAATTTTGCTCTGTTGCCGCCTTCCTCTCCGATTCCGAAAAGGATTTGTTGATGCTTAAATGCACAGTATAAAAAGCATGAAGCTGTCAATGGCCATCCTAAGCTGAACACGCCTGCTCTCGTCAGATCGCAGATTGCTACCCAGCTTAGGGCCCGGTAAGTACTGGCATGGGAGACTGGCTGGGAATCTCGGGTGCCGTTGACATTTTGCTCTATTGCTGCCTTCCGCTCCGATTCCGAAAAGAATTTATTGATGCTTAAATCCACAGTATACAAGGTGTGAAGCTGTCGACGGCCATCCTAAGCTTAACGCGCCTGCTCTCGTCAGATCGCAGACTGGTACAGATCTTAGGGCCCGGTAAGTACCGGCATGGGACACTGGCTGGGAATCCCGGGTGCAGTTGACATTTTAATCTGTTGCCGCCTTCCGCTCCGATTCGGAAAAGGATTTATTGATGCTTAAATGCACAGTATAAAGGGCGTGAAGCTGTCAACAGCCATCCTAAGCTGAACGCGCCTGCTCTCGTCAGATTGCAGACTGCTACCCAGCTTAGGGCCCGGTAAGTACCAGCATGGGAGACTGGCTGGGAATCTCAGGTGTTGTTGACATTTAGCTCTGTAGCTCTGTAGACAATTTGCTCCGAATCCGAAAAGGATTTATTGATGCTTAAATCCACAGTATACAGGGTGTGAAGCCGTCTACGGCTATCCTAAGCTGAATGCGCCTGTTCTTGTCAGATCGCAGACTGCTGCCTGGCAAGAACGGGCATGGGAGACTGGCTGGCAATCCAAGGTGCTATTGACATTTTGCTCTGTTGCCGCCTTCCTCTCCGATTAAAAAAAATATTTATTGATGCTTAAATCCACAGTATACAAGGTAGAAAATGTCAACGGCCATCCTAAGCTGAACGCGCCTGCTCTCGTCAGATCGCAGACTGCTATGCAGCTTAGGGCCCAGTAAGTACCGGCATGGGAGACTGGCTGGGAATCCCGGGTGCAGTTGACATTTTGCTCTGTTGCCTCCTTCCGTTCCGATTCCGAAAAGGATTTATTGATGCTTAAATGCACAGTATAAAAAGCATGAAGCTGTCAATGGCCATCCTAAGCTGAACGCGCCTGCTCTCGTCAGATCGCAGACTGGTACAGATCTTAGGGCCCGGTAAGTACCGGCATGGGACACTGGCTGGGAATCCTGGCTGCCGTTGACATTTTGCTCTGTTGCCGCCTTCCTCTCCGATTCCGAAAAGGATTTATTGATGCTTAAATGCACAGTATAAAGGGCATGAAGCTGTCAACGGCCATGCTATGCTGAACGCGCCTGCTCTCGTCAGATCGCAGACTGCTACCCAGCTTAGGGCCCGGTAAGTACCAGCATGGGAGATTGGCTGGGAATCTACAGGGTGTGAAGCCGTCTACGGCTATCCTAAGCTGAATGCGCCTGTTTTTGTCAGATCGCAGACTGCTGCCCGGCAAGTACGGGCATGGGAGACTGGCTGGCAATCCAAGGTGCTATTGACATTTTGCTCTGTTGCCGCCTTCCTCTCCGATTCCGAAAAGGATTTATTGATGCTTAAATGCACAGTATAAAAAGCATGAAGCTGTCAATGGCCATCCTAAGCTGAACGCGCCTGCTGTCGTCAGATCGCAGACTGCTACCCAGCTTAGGGCCCGGAAAGTACTGGCATGGGAGACTGGCTGGGAATCCCGGGTGCCGTTGACATTTTGCTCTATTGCTGCCTTCCGCTCCGATTCCGAAAATAATTTATTGATGCTTAAATCCACAGTATACAAGGTGTGAAGCTGTCGAAGCTTAAATCCACAGTATACAGGGTGTGAAGCCGTATTTTGCTATGTTGCTGCCTTCCGTGCCGATTCCGAAAAGGATTTTGATGCTTAAATGCACAGTATACAAAGTGTGAAGCTTTCAACGGCCATCCTAAGCTGAACGTGCCTGCTCTCGTCAGATCGCAGACTGCTGCCCGGCAAGTACGGGCATGGGAGACTGGCTGGCAATCCAAGGTGCCATTGACATTTTGCTCTGTTGCCGCCTTCCTCTCCGATTAAAAAAAATATTTATTGATGCTTAAATCCACAGTATACAAGGTGTGAAGCCATCTACGGCTATCCTAAGCTGAATGCGCCTGTTCTTGTCAGATCGCAGACTGCTGCCCGGCAAGTACGGGCATGGGAGACTGGCTGGCAATCCAAGGTGCCATTGACATTTTGCTCTGTTGCCGCCTTCCTCTCCGATTAAAAAAAATATTTATTGATGCTTAAATCCACAGTATACAAGGTGTGAAGATGTCAACGGCCATCCTAAGCTGAACACGCCTGCTCTCGTCAGATCGCAGACTGCTACGCAGCTTAGGGCCCAGTAAGTACCGGCATGGGAGTAAGGCTGGGAATCCCGGGTGCAGTTGACATTTTGCTCTGTTGCCGCCTTCCGTTCCGATTCCGAAAAGGATTTATTGATGCTTAAATGCACAGTATAAAAAGCATGAAGCTGTCAATGGCCATCCTAAGCTGAACGCGCCTGCTCTCGTCAGATCGCAGACTGGTACAGATCATAGGGCCCGGTAAGTACCGGCATGGGACACTGGCTGGGAATCCTGGCTGCCGTTGACATTTTGCTCTGTTGCCGCCTTCCTCTCCGATTCCGAAAAGGATTTATTGATGCTTAAATGCACAGTATAAAAAGCATGAAGCTGTCAATGGCCATCCCAAGCTGAACACGCCTGCTCTCGTCAGATCGCAGACTGCTACCCAGCTTAGGGCCCGGTAAATACTGGCATGGGAGACTGGCTGGGAATCCCGGGTGCCGTTGACATTTTGCTCTATTGCTGCCTTCCGCTCCGATTCCGAAAAGAATTTATTGATGCTTAAATCCACAGTATACAAGGTGTGAAGCTGTCGACGGCCATCCTAAGCTTAACGCGCCTGCTCTCGTCAGATCGCAGACTGGTACAGATCTTAGCGCCCGGTAAGTACCGGCATGGGACACTGGCTGGGAATCCCGGGTGCAGTTGACATTTTAATCTGTTGCCGCCCTCCGCTCCGATTCGGAAAAGGATTTATTGATGCTTAAATGCACAGTATAAAGGGCGTGAAGCTGTCAACAGCCATCCTAAGCTGAACGCGCCTGCTCTCGTCAGATTGCAGACTGCTACCCAGCTTAGGGCCCGGTAAGTACCAGCATGGGAGACTGGCTGGGAATCTCAGGTGTTGTTGACATTTAGCTCTGTAGCTCTGTAGACAATTTGCTCCGATTCCGAAAAGGATTTATTGATGCTTAAATCCACAGTATACAGGGTGTGAAGCCGTCTACGGCTATCCTAAGCTGAATGCGCCTGTTCTTGTCAGATCGCAGACTGCTGCCTGGCAAGTACGGGCATGGGAGACTGGCTGGCAATCCAAGGTGCTATTGACATTTTGCTCTGTTGCCGCCTTCCTCTCCGATTAAAAAAAATATTTATTGATGCTTAAATCCACAGTATACAAGGTAGAAGATGTCAACGGCCATCCTAAGCTGAACGCGCCTGCTCTCGTCAGATCGCAGACTGCTACGCAGCTTAGGGCCCAGTAAGTACCGGCATGGGAGTAAGGCTGGGAATCCCGGGTGCAGTTGACATTTTGCTCTGTTGCCGCCTTCCGTTCCAATTCCGAAAAGGATTTATTGATGCTTAAATGCACAGTATAAAAAGCATGAAGCTGTCAATGGCCATCCTAAGCTGAACGCGCCTGCTCTCGTCAGATCGCAGACTGGTACAGATCTTAGGGCCCGGTAAGTACCGGCATGGGACACTGGCTGGGAATCCTGGCTGCCGTTGACATTTTGCTCTGTTGCCGCCTTCCTCTCCGATTCCGAAAAGGATTTATTGATGCTTAAATGCACAGTATAAAAAGCATGAAGCTGTCAATGGCCATCCTAAGCTGAACACGTCTGCTCTCGTCAGATCGCAGACTGCTACCCAGCTTAGGGCCCGGTAAGTACTGGCATGGGAGACTGGCTGGGAATCCCGGGTGCCGTTGACATTTTGCTCTATTGCTGCCCTCCGCTCCGATTCCGAAAAGAATTTATTGATGCTTAAATCCACAGTATACAAGGTGTGAAGCTGTCGACGGCCATCCTAAGCTTAACGCGCCTGCTCTCGTCAGATCGCAGACTGGTACAGATCTTAGGGCCCGGTAAGTACCGGCATGGGACACTGGCTGGGAATCCCGGGTGCAGTTGACATTTTAATCTGTTGCCGCCTTCCGCTCCGATTCGGAAAAGGATTTATTGATGCTTAAATGCACAGTATAAAGAGCGTGAAGCTGTCAACAGCCATCCTAAGCTGAACGCGCCTGCTCTCGTCAGATTGCAGACTGCTACCCAGCTTAGGGCCCGGTAAGTACCAGCATGGGAGACTGGCTGGGAATCTCAGGTGTTGTTGACATTTAGCTCTGTAGCTCTGTAGACAATTTGCTCCGATTCCGAAAAGGATTTATTGATGCTTAAATCCACAGTATACAGGGTGTGAAGCCGTCTACGGCTATCCTAAGCTGAATGCGCCTGTTCTTGTCAGATCGCAGACTGCTGCCTGGCAAGTACGGGCATGGGAGACTGGCTGGCAATCCAAGGTGCTATTGACATTTTGCTCTGTTGCCGCCTTCCTCTCCGATTAAAAAAAATATTTATTGATGCTTAAATCCACAGTATACAAGGTAGAAGATGTCAACGGCCATCCTAAGCTGAACGCGCCTGCTCTCGTCAGATCGCAGACTGCTATGCAGCTTAGGGCCCAGTAAGTACTGGCATGGGAGACTGGCTGGGAATCCCGGGTGCAGTTGACATTTTGCTCTGTTGCCGCCTTCCGTTCCGATTCCGAAAAGGATTTATTGATGCTTAAATGCACAGTATAAAAAGCATGAAGCTGTCAATGGCCATCCTAAGCTGAACGCGCCTGCTCTCGTCAGATCGCAGACTGGTACAGATCTTAGGGCCCGGTAAGTACCGGCATGGGACACTGGCTGGGAATCCTGGCTGCCGTTGACATTTTGCTCTGTTGCCGCCTTCCTCTCCGATTCCGAAAAGGATTTATTGATGCTTAAATGCACAGTATAAAGGGCATGAAGCTGTCAACGGCCATCCTATGCTGAACGCGCCTGCTCAGATCGCAGACTGCTAACCAGCTTAGGGCCCGGTGAGTACCAGCATGGGAGACTGGCTGGGAATCTCAGGTGTTGTTGAAATTTTGCTCTGTAGCTCTGTAGACATTTTGCTCCGATTCCGAAAAGGATTTATTGATGCTTAAATCCACAGTATACAGGGTGTGAAGCCGTGTACGGCTATCCTAAGCTGAATGCGCCTGTTCTTGTCAGATCGCAGACTGCTGCCCGGCAAGTACGGGCATGGGAGACTGGCTGGCAATCCAAGGTGCTATTGACATTTTGCTCTGTTGCCGCCTTCCTCTCCGATTCCGAAAAGGATTTATTGATGCTTAAATGCACAGTATAAAAAGCATGAAGCTGTCAATGGCCATCCTAAGCTGAACGCGCCTGCTCTCGTCAGATCGCAGACTGCTACCCAGCTTAGGGCCCGGAAAGTACTGGCATGGGAGACTGGCTGGGAATCCCGGGTGCCGTTGACATTTTGCTCTATTGCTGCCTTCCGCTCCGATTCCGAAAATAATTTATTGATGCTTAAATCCACAGTATACAAGGTGTGAAGCTGTCGACGGCCATCCTAAGCTTAACGCGCCTGCTCTCGTCAGATCGCAGACTGGTACAGATCTTAGGGCCCGGTAAGTACCGGCATGGGACACTGGCTGGGAATCCCGGCTGCCGTTGACATTTTGCTCTGTTGCCGCCTTCCGTTCCGATTCCGAAAAGGATTTATTGATGCTTAAATGCACAGTATAAAGGGCAAGAAGCTGTCAACGGCCATCCAAAGCTGAACGCGCCTGCTCTCGTCAGATCGCAGACTGCTATCCAGCTTAGGGCCCGGTAAGTACCAGCATCGGAAACTGGCTGGGAATCCCAGGTGTCGTTGACATTTTGCTCTGTTGCCGCCTTCCGCTCCGATTCCGAAAAGAATTTATTGATGCTTAAATCCACAGTATACAAGGTGTGAAGCTGTTGACGGCCATCCTAAGCTTAACGCGCCTGCTCTTGTCAGATCGCAGACTGGTACAGATCTTAGGGCCCGGTAAGTACCGGCATGGGACACTGGCTGTTAATCCCGGCTGCCGTTGACATTTTGCTCTGTTGCCGCCTTCCGTTCCGATTCCGAAAAGGATTTTGATGCTTAAATGCACAGTATACAAAGTGTGAAGCTGTCAACGGCCATCCTAAGCTGAACGCGCCCGCTCTCGTCAGATCGCAGACTGCTACCCAGCTTAGGGCCTGGTATGTACCAGCATGGGAGACTGGCTGGGAATCCCGGGTGCAGTTGACATTTTAATCTGTTGCCGCCTTCCGCTCCGATTCGGAAAAGGATTTATTTATGCTTAATTGCACAGTATAAAGGGCATGAAGCTGTCAACAGCCATCCTAAGCTGAACGCGCCTGCTCTCGTCAGATTGCAGACTGCTACCCAGCTTAGGGACCGGTAAGTTCCAGCATGGGAGACTGGCTGGGAATCTCAGGTGTTGTTGACATTTAGCTCTGTAGCTCTGTAGACATTTTGCTCCGATTCCGAAAAGGATTTATTGATGCTTAAATCCACAGTATACAGGGTGTGAAGCCGTCTACGGCTATCCTAAGCTGAATGCGCCTGTTCTTGTCAGATCGCAGACTGCTGCCCGGCAAGTACGGGCATGGGAGACTAGCTGGCAATCCAAGGTGCTATTGATATTTTGCTCTGTTGCCGCCTTCCTCTCCGATTAAAAAAAATATTTATTGATGCTTAAATCCACAGTATACAAGGTGTGAAGATGTCAACGGCCATCCTAAGCTGAACACGCCTGCTCTCGTCAGATCGCAGACTGCTACGCAGCTTAGGGCCCAGTAAGTACCGGCATGGGAGTAAGGCTGGGTATCCCGGGTGCAGTTGACATTTTGCTCTGTTGCCGCCTTCCGTTCCGATTCCGAAAAGGATTTATTGATGCTTAAATGCACAGTATAAAAAGCATGAAGCTGTCAATGGCCATCCTAAGCTGAACGCGCCTGCTCTCGTCAGATCGCAGACTGGTACAGATCTTAGGGCCCGGTAAGTACCGGCATGGGACACTGGCTGGGAATCCTGGCTGCCGTTGACATTTTGCTCTGTTGCCGCCTTCCTCTCCGATTCCGAAAAGGATTTATTGATGCTTAAATGCACAGTATAAAGGGCGAGAAGCTGTCAACGGCCATCCTAAGCTGAACGCCCCTGGCTCTCGTCAGATCGCAGACTGCTACCCAGCTTAGTGCCCGGTAAGTACCAGCATGGGAGACTGGCTGGGAATCCCAGGTGTCGTTGACATTTTGCTCTGTTGCCGCCTTCCGCTCCGATTCCGAAAATAATTTATTGATGCTTAAATCCACAGTATACAAAGTGTGAAGCTGTCGACGGCCATCCTAAGCTTAACGCGCCTGCTCTCGTCAGATCGCAGACTGGTACAGATCTTAGGGCCCGGTAAGTACCGGCATGGGACACTGGCGGTTAATCCCGGCTGCCGTTGACATTTTGCTCTGTTGCCGCCTTCCGTTCCGATTCCGAAAAGGATTTATTGATGCTTAAATGCACAGTATAAAGGGAGAGAAGCTGACAACGGCCATCCTAAGCTGAACGCGCCTGCTCTCGTCAGATCGCAGACTGCTACCCAGCTTAGGGCCCGGTAAGTACCAGCATGGGAGACTGGCTGGGAATCCCAGGTGTCGTTGACATTTTGCTCAGTTGCCGCCTTCCGCTCCAATTCCGAAAAGGATTTATTGATGCTTAAATCCACAGTATAAAGGGCGAGAAGCTGTCAACGGCCATCCTAAGCTGAATGTGCCTGCTCTCGTCAGATCGCAGACTGCTACCCAGCTTAGGGCCCAGTAAGTACCGGCATGGGAGACTGGCTGGGAATCCTGGGTGCAGTTGACATTTTTGCTCTGTTGCCGCCTTCCGTTCTGATTCCGAAAAGGATTTATTGATGCTTAAATGCACAGTATAAAAATCATGAAGCTGTCATTGGCCATCCTAAGCTGAACGCGCCTGCTCCCGTCAGATCGCAGACTGCTACCCAGCTTAGGGCCCAGTAAGTACTGGCATGGGAGACTGGCTGGGAATCCCGGTTGCCGTTGCCGTTGACATTTTGCTCTATTGCTGCCTTCCGCTTTGATTCCAAAAATAATTTCTTGATGCTTAAATCCACAGTATACAAGGTGTGAAGCTGTCGACGGCCATCCTAAGCTTAACGCGCCTGCTCTCGTCAGATCGCAGACTGGTACAGATCTTAGGGCCCGGTAAGTACCGGCATGGGACACTGGCTGGGAATCCCAGGTCTTGTTGACATTGTGCTCTGTAGCCGCCTTCCGCTCCGATTCGGAAAAGGATTTATTGATGCTTAAATACACAGTATAAAGGGTGTGAAGCTGTCAACGGCCATCATAAGCTGAACGCGCCTGCTCTCTTCAGATTGCAGACTGCTACCCAGCTTAGGGCCCGGTAAGTACCAGCATGGGAGACTGGCTGGGAATCTCAGGTGTTGTTGACATTTTGCTCTGTAGCTCTGTAGACATTTTTCTCCAATTCCGAAAAGGATTTATTGATGCTTAAATCCACAGTATACAAGGTGTGAAGCTGTCGACGGCCATCCTAAGCTTAACGCGCCTGTTCTTGTCAGATCGCAGACTGCTGCCCGGCAAGTACGGGCATGGGAGACTGGCTGGCAATCCAAGGTGCTATTGACATTTTGCTCTGTTGCCGCCTTCCTCTCCGATTAAAAAAAATATTTATTGATGCTTAAATCCACAGTATACAAGGTAGAAGATGTCAACGGCCATCCTAAGCTGAACGCGCCTGCTCTCGTCAGATCGCAGACTGCTATGCAGCTTAGGGCCCAGTAAGTACCGGCATGGGAGACTGGCTGGGAATCCCGGGTGCAGTTGACATTTTGCTCTGTTGCCGCCTTCCGTTCCGATTCCAAAAAGGATTTATTGATGCTTAAATGCACAGTATAAAAAGCATGAAGCTGTCAATGGCCATCCTAAGCTGAACGCGCCTGCTCTCGTCAGATCGCAGACTGGTACAGATCTTAGGGCCCGGTAAGTACCGACATGGGACACTGGCTGGGAATCCTGGCTGCCGTTTGACATTTTGCTCTGTTGCCGCCTTCCTCTCCGATTCCGAAAAGGATTTATTGATGCTTAAATGCACAGTATAAAGGGCATGAAGCTGTCAACGGCCATCCTAAGCTGAACGCACCTGCTCTCGTCAGATCGCAGACTGCTACCCAGCTTAGGGCCTGGTAAGTACCAGCATGGGAGACTGGCTGGGAATCTCAGGTGTTGTTGACATTTTGCTCTGTAGCTCTGTAGACATTTTGCTCCGATTCCGGAAAGGATTTATTGATGCTTAAATCCACAGTATACAGGGTGTGAAGCCGTCTACGGCTATCCTAAGCTGAATGCGCCTGTTCTTGTCAGATCGCAGACTGCTGCCCGGCAAGTACGGGCATGGGAGAATGGCTGGCAATCCAAGGTGCTATTGACATTTTGCTCTGTTGCCGCCTTCCCCTCTGATTCCGAAAAGGATTTATTGATGCTTAAATGCACAGTATAAAAAGCATGAAGCTGTCAATGGCCATCCTAAGCTGAACGCGCCTGCTCTCGTCAGATCGCAGACTGCTACCCAGCTTAGGGCCCGGAAAGTACTGGCATGGGAGACTGGCTGGGAATCCCGGGTGCCGTTGACATTTTGCTCTATTGCTGCCTTCCGCTCCGATTCCGAAAATAATTTATTGATGCTTAAATCCACAGTATACAAGGTGTGAAGCTGTCGACGGCCATCCTAAGCTTAACGCGCCTGCTCTCGTCAGATCGCAGACTGGTACAGATCTTAGGGCCCGGTAAGTACCGTCATGGGACACTGGCTGGGAATCCCGGCTGCCGTTGACATTTTGCTCTGTTGCCGCCTTCCGTTCCGATTCCGAAAAGGATTTATTGATGCTTAAATGCACAGTATAAAGGGCAAGAAGCTGTCAACGGCCATCCTAAGCTGAACGCGCCTGCTCTCGTCAGGTCGCAGACTGCTACCCAGCTTAGGGCCCGGTAAGTACCAGCATCGGAAACTGGCTGGGAATCCCAGGTATCGTTGACATTTTGCTCTGTTGCCGCCTTCCGCTCCGATTCCGAAAATAATTTATTGATGCTTAAATCCACAGTATAAAAGGTGTGAAGCTGTCGACGGCCATCCTAAGCTTAACGCGCTTGCTCTTGTCAGATCGCAGACTGGTACAGATCTTAGGGCCCGGTAAGTACCGGCATGGGACACTGGCTGTTAATCCCGGCTGCCGTTGACATTTTGCTCTGTTGCCGCCTTCCGTTCCGATTCCGAAAATAATTTATTGATGCTTAAATCCACAGTATAAAAGGTGTGAAGCTGTCAACGGCCATCCTAAGCTGAACGCGCCTGCTCTCGTCAGATCGCAGACTACTACCCAGCTTAGGGCCTGGTAAGTACCAGCATGGTAGACTGGCTGGGAATCCCGGGTGCAGTTGACATTTTAATCTGTTGCCGCCTTCCGCTCCGATTCGGAAAAGGATTTATTGATGCTTAAATCCACAGTGTACAGGGTGTGAAGCCGTCTACGGCTATCCTAAGCTGAATGCGCCTGTTCTTTTCAGATCGCAGACTGCTGCCCGGCAAGTACGGGCATGGGAGACTGGCTGGCAATCCAAGGTGCTATTGACATTTCGCTCTGTTGCCGCCTTCCTCTCTGATTAAAAAAAATATTTATTGATGCTTAAATCCACAGTATACAAGGTGTGAAGATGTCAACGGCCATCCTAAGCTGAACACGCCTGCTCTCGTCAGATCACAGACTGCTAGGCAGCTTAGGGCCCAGTAAGTATCGGCATGGGAGTAAGGCTGGGAATCCCGGGTGCAGTTGACATTTTGCTCTGTTGCCGCCTTCCGTTCCGATTCCGAAAAGGATTTATTGATGCTTAAATGCACAGTATAAAGGGCATGAAGCTGTCAACGGCCATCCTATGCTGAACGCGCCTGCTCTCGTCAGATCGCAGACTGCTACCCAGCTTAGGGCCCGGTAAGTACCAGCATGGGAGACTGGCTGGGAATCTCAGGTGTCGTTGACATTTTGCTCTGTAGCTCTGTAGACATTTTGCTCCGATTCCGAAAAGGATTTATTGATGCTTAAATCCACAGTATACAGGGTGTGAAGCCGTCTACGGCTATCCTAAGCTGAATGTGCCTGTTCTTGTCAGATCGCAGACTGCTGCCCGGCAAGTACGGGCATGGGAGACTGACTGAAAATCCAAGGTGCTATTGACATTTTGCTCTGTTGCCGCCTTCCTCTCCGATTCCGAAAAGGATTTATTGATGCTTAAATGCACAGTATAAAAAGCATGAATTTGTCAATGGCCATCCTAAGCTGAACGCGCCTGCTCTCGTCAGATCGCAGACTGCTACCCAGCTTAGGGCCCGGTAAGTACTGGCATGGGAGACTGGCTTGGAATCCCCGGTGATGTTGACATTTTGCTCTATTGCTGCCTTCCGCTCCGATTCCGAAAATAATTTATTGATGCTTAAATCCACAGTATACAAGGTGTGAAGCTGTTGACGGCCATCCTAAGCTTAACGCGCCTGCTCTCGTCAGATCGCAGACTGGTACATATCTTAGGGCCCGGTAAGTGCCGGCATGGGACACTGGCTGGGAATCACGGCTGCCGTTGACATTTTGCTCTGTTGCCGCCTTCCGTTCCGATTCCGAAAAGGATTTATTGATGCTTAAATGCACAGTATAAAGGGCGAGAAGCTGTCAACGGCCATCCTAAGCTGAACGCCCCTGCTCTCGTCAGATCGCAGACTGCTACCCAGCTTAGGGCCCGGTAAGTACCAGCATGGGAGACTGGCTGGGAATCCCAGGTGTCGTTGACATTTTGCTCTGTTGCCGCCTTCTGCTCCGATTCCGAAAATAATTTATTGATGCTTAAATCCACAGTATACAAAGTGTGAAGCTGTCGACGGCCATCCTAAGCTTAACGCGCCTGCTCTCGTCAGATCGCAGACTGGTACAGATCTTAGGGCCCGGTAAGTACCGGCATGGGACACTGGCTGTTAATCCCGGCTGCCGTTGACATTTTGCTCTGTTGCCGCCTTCCGTTCCGATTCCGAAAAGGATTTATTGATGCTTAAATGCACAGTATAAAGGGCGAGAAGCTGACAACGGCCATCCTAAGCTGAACGCGCCTGCTCTCGTCAGATCGCAGACTGCTACCCAGCTTAGGGCCCGGTAAGTACCAGCATGGGAGACTGGCTGGGAATCCCAGGTGTCGTTGACATTTTGCTC